>NC_133536.1:157297824-157505324 GCF_048544455.1 Silene latifolia | reverse complement strand
ATCGATATCCAAGCACACTACGGTAAGTCCTCCCGATTCATAATCTGACCCAATCCAGAGATAGGAACCGCACGCAACCAATCAGGGGAGTGGGCACCCTGCTGAGACTTCCACAACGCCAGCTGACGCGGTGTTAAAAAGAGAAAATGATTCGGCGGCAAAGAAGAACCGTCGCGAAATATATATCTGCCAATTTCTTCATAAGTTTAGGGGCAGCGATTTCACTTAGATCGCGTAAAAAAGCAGAACCTGTAGTCTCAGAAAACACCCGCAAGGCATCATCAAAAGTAGGACCATCATCTACAATACCAGAAGGCTGTAGGAGCTTAGCCTGCAAATCTGCAGACTGCAAACGGGACGCCAGAAAAGCATAGTGTAAAACATCTCCCGCCGCATAAACACCAAGCCCACCAAGATGAAAAGGGAATGTAGCAAGGCGCCACTGCCAATCCCCAAAACCAGGTCCAGACGCGGAGACAGTACGTTCCAATCTGGAACGAAGGGAAGCATCGAAAGGAAGATGGACCGAACCAAACACACGGGGGAGCAAGTACGAAGAGAGAAATAGAACTTAGAAATACCAGTACAAGCTCTAAGCAGAAGCAACTCACATTGCGGGTCCTCAATCCTCGCGACCAAGTCCATAAGCTCAATGGTCTTAGTCACTCTCTTCGCCATAAGCTCACTGCCAAAAATAGGACAAGTACTGACAGGTCCCCCCAAAACAGAGACACTACGCAAGGGCCGAGCAATAGAAGAAGGGAAAACACCGGGAAACCGACTCTGAGGATCCTCAGTAGGCCAAAATACCTCTGTCTTAGCGACATTAAGATGGAGTCCAAAACGAGGGCCATCCGCCATAATCAAATCCAAAACCCTCCCCACCTCCAAAGTGTCCCCAACAATGGTGCCATCATCCAAGTACCATGCCTACATATTAAGGTCAAAAGAGTCCCGGATTTTGCACACTAAGGGATGCAAAACCAAAGCGAAAAGCAATGGGCCCAAAGGATCACCCTGTTGGACACCCTGACAAGACCACAAGCAATGCTCCCCATAATAAAGACGGGCCGGGCCAGAGTAACAAAACTCCACCCAACGGGAAAGAACCGGGCAACAACAGCGAACTTCCTGAAGCATGGTCGCACGATCAACAAGGTTGAAAGCATTCTGGAAATCAACCAGCAACATAGAAAGTCCTACATCAGCACCAGGGGGCCTCTATGGGCGATTCAAGGCATGTAAGATAGCCTCTCCTCCACCGGACACCCCAAAATGAAGACCATCAAAATAAGAAGACAAAGAAGGACCAACCAAAAAAGCACCAACCTTAGAGACAAGACGTCTCCAGACAGTGCCAGCAGCAATAGGACGAACACCACCACCTGGTTTAACAAGCGGCGTGAGCGGGGCGCTGGCAATGTACTCACCAAGAGCTAGAGGGCACCGACCCTCAAGAAAAAGATTAACCGCCCTAGTAATAAAAGTGATCAAATCATCAGAGATAGCCACAGCAGCGCCACTCAAACAGTCCATAAAGTGCTGGGCACGAAACCCATCCCTCCCACAAGAAGTGTCACGCGGGAAGCTCCGAATCATATCCAAAACCACTGCCGAAGAGGCAACAAGAGGATGATGATCCACAGGCAAAGGAGGCAATAAAGGATGTGGGGTGACAGGATGCTTCTCTCGCAAGGCCACAAGAGTGGCATCAGAGTAGGGGGCGACCCCAGAGGAAGAAAGCACCCGAATACCAACAGTATAGTGACGATCACAAATCTTCTGCCGACATTGACGGAGGTTAAGCTCCCTCAAATCAAGATCCTCCTCCACATGAAACGAAGAAGGGCCCTCATCCAAACACTCTCGCAACAGCTGCAAACCACCCCCAGGCACCCCCCAAGTGAGGATAGCCTTAGTAATACTCTCCTCCTACGCTGACGCTCATTAACGGTCATACACTCAAGATTACTCCGAGGAGCGAAGGTATTAAGCAGACAAAGAGGCAACACAAGCAAACGAATCCAGTAGGAGAGGTCACTAGGAGAATCGGCCACATCATCCAAGACCCCCTTCAAAGTCCGAGCAAACCCAAAACGACACTTAGGAGGTATAGAGGCCGTCAACACACTCCGGAGGCGCCACAATATCACCCCGACTATGCCGACATCTAGAGCAAAAGGTACAGGTTTTAAAACATACCCCACACAACTAGAGCCCCATCCGCTTCAAAGTACTCTCGGCATTAGAGAAAACAGTCAGACTATCAGTAAGAGTTTGACGCGTAAGTCCTATAGCACCATCATGACAATGCCGGTCCTGAAAATTCTTCTGCCAGGCGGCCTTAGTAAGGCCCCTACCATAGCCATCTGGACACTCATGAATACTCGAAAAAGGACAATGAAAGCGCACTCAATCAGGCATGAAGGGAGAAGAAAACCCCTCCTCCAACCTACACGAAAAACAATATAACCACCAAGCAAAACCATCAGGACGAACACCACCACACCGGCACACTCACAAGCAGCTAGAGGCTCGAAGAAGACAAATGAACCGAAAAAGAAAGCAAAAAAGTGGTCGACGAGACAACCGGGGCAACCACCAACACACCACCCACTCCGGTGGTGGTTAACAACCAACCCGCACTACGTTAACACCACGGCACCAGCCGACCAAGAAAACCTGCAACACCCACCACAACAACAACCCACACAAACACGAAGGCAGAGGCGGCAGACAGAGGGGCAGCGGCCAGACACAGGGACACCAGACCACCACTGAACGACAACCAAAAGCAATGAAAAAAAACGTAAAACCCTAACGCGAAAAAAGAAGAAAACTCACCGACAGAGAACCCTAAGTCAGAGACGTCAGCCACCACAGCAGAGACGTGGTTTTTCTAGTGTCTGCGTCTGCCATCGTTGTCCTGCGTCTGCCATCGTCGTCCTGCGTCTCCCTATCCCATTATTATTATTATTATTATTATTATTATTATTATTATTATTATTATTATTATTATTATTATTATTATTATTATTATTATTATTATTATTATTATTATTATTATTATTATTATTATTATTATTATTATTATTATTATTATTATTATTATTATTATTATTATTATTATTATTATTATTATTATTATTATTATTATTATTGTTATTGTTGTTATTGTTATTATTGTTATTGTTATTATTATTATTATTATTATTATTATTATTATTATTATTATTATTATTATTATTATTATTATTATTATTATTATTATTATTATTATTATTATTATTATTATTATTATTATTATTATTATTATTATTATTATTATTATTATTATTATTATTATTATTATTATTATTATTATTATTATTATTATTATTATTATTATTATTATTATTATTATTATTATTATTATTATTATTATTATTATTATTGTTGTTATTGTTATTATTATTATTGTTATTATTATTATTATTATTATTATTATTATTATTATTATTATTATTATTATTATTATTATTATTATTATTATTATTATTATTATTATTATTATTATTATTATTATTATTATTATTATTATTATTATTATTATTATTATTATTATTATTATTATTATTATTATTATTATTATTATTATTATTATTATTATTCTATCCTAGATGATCAAATAAAGAAGGCATGCCAGGATTTCGGCTCACCATGGTAGTCTATCGACTCAGCTGCAAATACCCTAGACAATCTATTGTGAGAGGGATACAAGAAAGGTCCTTCCGGTCCACTTTCTATCCTAGATTTCCACTAACTTAACTTCCGTCCTCATTAGGGTAGTCTACTGTTCATAGCAGGTCTATTTAATCAAATCTTCCGATCCAGGAGTAAAATTAACCAGATTAAAGGTAACTTAGAAGCGTGCACTCGACTAAGTTGATATTACAGTTAAATTGCCATGTGACAGATTCTCACAAATAAATCATCTAGTCTATTCGCTACATCGTCACAATCCTACCATGGATTCCCTAATCCCGACATTAAAGGGATTAGCTACTCGTAATATTAATGGTGTCAACAATAATAATATTAAGCATACTAAATGAAGGCATGATGAAATAACAAAGATTAAGCATAAACTAAATTAGGGCAGAATTAATTAAGAGAGAAAAAAAGATTTAAAGCAAATAAGTAATAAGATTAAGATTAAGAAGGAGAGAATGATTACAATCTCAAGCAATCTGGCGTAAAGATCAATCCAATATCCAAGCAAGAGATTTAAGGGAGAGTTTAACGGTGAAGAGTATGAAAGAGAGATTAGGGTGTTTAAGAGATGATAAAGCGTCCTAATGACCTAATTAGTGAATGCTTAAATAAGAAAAATAAAAGGTTTCACGAAATAACACAACACGGGTCACTTAAGCCTGCCTAAGACCAAAAACCTCTCGATCGAGTGGATTCAAACCACTCGATCGAGGTCTTCTCCAGCTATTCTTCTCAATCGAGTAAATACCCGTTCGAGGACTTCCAGTAACCAGCATTTCGATCGAGTAAACAAAAGTACTCGATCGACCTCTCGTGTCCTCCAAACCACTCGATCGAACAACAAAGCCTCTCGATCAAGTGCTTTTCTTCAATGTCAGCTTCTAATTCGTCTTTGACCGCTTCCTTGGCTTTCCTTCACGCACTCCAAGGCATATTTCTCGCTCTAACATTACCGTCTCCTCATTATGCATGCTAAATAGGACGAATAGAGTACGGTTCCACCACTTTCAGGTTCATTCCTGCAAATCAGACAAAACAAACCAAAGTAGCCAATTCGGGGCATTTTGCAATACATAACAGTACAAAAATGCATAGAAATACGTGCAATATAAGACTAAAAAGGCTATATAAAATGCACGAATCAATTATTATTATTATTATTATTATTATTACTATTATTATTATTATTATTATTATTATTATTATTATTATTATTATTATTATTATTATTATTATTATTATTATTATTATTATTATTATTATTATTATTATTATTATTATTATTATTATTATTATTATTTTTTGTTAAAATTATTTATAATATTTATATTATATTATACTTATCATATTTATTTTTTAGTTATTATAATAATATATTGTATTATTTAATATTATATTATTATTAATAATGTTATCATTTGTATTAGTAATATATTATTATTATTATTATTATTATTATTATTATTATTATTATTATTATTATTATTATTATTATTATTATTATTATTATTATTATTATTATTATTATTATTATTATTATTATTATTATTATAACTATATTTATTATTATATTACTATTTATATATATATATATTATTAGATTATTATTAGATTATATTAATATATTAATATATTAATATATTAATAATAATAATGAATAATACTATTATAATATTTATTATTATTATTGTTATTAATTTTATTATATTATAATCTTTTATTTTTATTTCAAATCAATTCCGTTTAGTTCAGCTCTATTAAGTTCAGTTCAGTTCAGTTCAACTCCGTTAAGTTCAGTTAAGTTCAGACAATTTCAGTCCAAAAGAATAGGGCCTTAATCAATTGACAAAAAAAGGAAAGACACGACCAAACGGTTACGACCCAGCCAAACGGTGCCTATGCCGGTCAACCGGTGGTCATGCAAGATCCCGACAGCGAGATCAACAAATCAAGAGGACGGAATTTGATGGTTGGGTGTTGCATGACGGAGGCGGCAGAAGGGCAACCAGCAAGGAGAACAGAAATTGATGCGAGACGTTGGTTGTAGTGCTGTGTGCCGGCGAGACGGATAACGGTGCTATGACTGGTAGCGAGATTTCGATAAAAAAGAGGGAAATAGGTGGGTGGATACCGGTATAGGGGAGCTGATGCCGGTTGACTGGCTGGGGAATAAATGCTCGTTGGCTTCTCGATTGAAGCTCACGGTGGTGGTTTCTGCTGGGGCGCCATGGTGGTTCTGGGATGATGGTGGGTTGATGATTGTGAGCACGAAGGGGAGAACTTGTGGTGTAATTGAAGGCGCGTTTATGGGTGAATGATGGAGTCAGTGCCACGTACGGTGCTGCAACAGTGGCGATGCTCGAGTTGAATTCTGAGCTTGGAATCATTGTTTCTGCTGTTGCTGATAAATGATGGTGAGAACACGAGCAGGGGACTGGTGATGAAGCATGGTGATGTCGGGTTCGGGTTTTGAGCGATTATGGTGGAGTATGGTGATGGTGAAAGGTTGATAGTGGTGAAAAGGGTGACACTGTGGCTGTTGTGGGAAGATTGCAGGTGGTCGTGGGAGAGTTGAGACGATGGGCTTGGTGGTGCAATTTGGTGAGGGAAAATGTAGAGGACCAGGGGTTCAATGAATTTGGGACAGGGCCATGGCCGTGTTGAGTTGTTGCGGTTCGGGCTTTCAGACGAAGAGGATGACAATGGTGACGGTGGTAGCTGTCGAATGGGTTGTCATGGTGAAGGACAATATGTTGGTGTTGTTGATGCAGGTGAGTTGTTGACAGAGTAGGTGATTAGAATGGTGGTGCGAAGGTTGGTTGAGGTTGATGCTTGGGGTTGGTGTAGTGTTTTGGTAATTTTCTTCTGAATTAGGTTAACTAAGGTCAATGTGGTCTTATTCGTTGTATGTTGATTGAATTGTTTATGTTAATGCTAAATGAGGAAATTAAAGACGTAAATAAAGATTAACACAAGAGATTTGGTGACGCGGAAAACCCAATGTGGGAAACGACCGCGGGAAGGGACGGTACCCTTCCAATGTGCGCACTAGCTTTGAATACGAGAATGAGTACAAAGGGGACGGCACGATAGTCTAGCTAGTACAATGCGTTAGGTTTATATGATAGTTATTGAATGAATCTTCTTCCTTGTCTCCTTGGCTATTTATAGGGTAGGAACCCTAGCCGTGTCCAACTCCTTGTATGGCAAGTAATATAAGTCCTATCGTGCTTCTTTCCATAAACGCGTCCTTGTGTTCTATTCTCCCTGATCTCCCTAAAATCTCCCTAATGAACTTTAACACGCGGGCTCCTCCTAATTGCTAGCTTCCTCGGCCCAATTCACTAAACCAGCTCTAATGGACCCAATCTTATATTGGCCCAATATGCAGAAATCGGCCCAAACAGTTTGCCCCTAATTCCTTGTGAGACACGTCTCGAGGCGTCGAATAAGGAATTACTGATTTTAAATCACGCGCCGTCTTTTGCACAACTTCCCAAGCACCCATCATTGCCCCTATTCCTTCTTCTCATTTCCCGCACCCTACTCTTCTCTCTTCCTTTATAATCCCAACTACCCACCTTCCTCTCTCATTAACTTCAAAATTTAAAACCCCCACTTCTCTCTAAAACCCTTCTCTTTCTCTTTGCTCTCTCGGACTTCCGCCATTTCCACCGCAGCTTCATTTTACCAGGTACTCTTCCCTTTCTTTAATCTTTATTTAATCCTCTTTTCTCCGATCATGGGTAAAGCTCGCCATACCACCTCAAACTCTACTCCGGCCGACCAAAACCCAGACCCTACCTTTCCATCCCGCCACCTTTTCCTTCACCCTCAGGACTGCAACTCTTCCCTGACCACCGCCGACATCCCCTTAATCAAAGAGTTATTGGGGCTTGGCGACGGAATTGTTATCGCCATTCCTGAGCCTAGCCAAAAGGCGGATGCCATCCATGCAGGATGGGTTTGCTTTTACCTCTACCCCTTCAGATACGGTCTTTGATTCCCCTTCCCCAAACTTATGCAAGATTTCCTTCGAACCAACAATTTCGCCATGGCTCAAATTTCTGCCAATATCTGGAGGGTTCTCCTCTATTCTATGTCGACTAGTCAGAACACGAGAAGCACCATCTCCCTTGGTGAGCTGGCTCACATGTATGAGATTTGGTCCTTGGCAAGGGGCCAGTTTTCCTTCCGTGGCCGTTGTGAGACTCCCTTCAGGCATGTGTCGAAGTCAAGGGATGAAAAATGGTTTGAGGAATTCTTCTATCTGAGGAAGACCTCCATCCAGCCACCTGTTGATTACATTTTTGAAGACTGGATCCTAACCTCAAGTAAGTAGCCCTCTTGGCGTCTGTTCTTGTTTTTCCAATACTTACCTGCTTACTTCTCGTTTCTGTGCAGGCCCCTACAACCTAACTTGTCTAGGTGACCTGACATCTGCCCGCAACAAGCTGTTTTGCATCTCCCTCTCCGATAGGAAGTTTGATGTGACCATTATTTGAGCATATTTAGTCCCCTAATTGAGCCTATTTTGCATACTATTATAACATTATATGGCCATTTTATCCGTCAAAACCTTTCTATTTTGTTTTTCTATCGCATTTCATATGTTTTGTAGGAAAGAAGATAATAAGGTGGAAATTCCTGTCTTTCGTACGTATTCGGAAGCTCTTTGACGATGTTTGATGGACTAGTATGAAGAGGAAGCGAGAACTAAAGACCAATCCTACAAGAATAAAAATAAAGTGAAGAAAAAGGATTCTGCCACAGGAGACGAGCGGATTCCCACAAAGACGCCCGGATTCCTCCAAAGAATCCGTGCGAATTCCCTTGAAGACGCCCGTGCCCAAACTCATGAATCCGAGCCTCTTCCTCCCTGGACGGACGGACCACGACATCTTCGGCCAAGATGCTCATCCTTCCAAAAAGACTAGCGTTTCCCTGCTCTAAACTCAAAGATGTAATTACTAATTTAGCCTTAGTTAACCTAATGAAGCTCTACTATAAATACCCCATTTGTAAATAATCAAAGGGGGAGCTTTTATCAAGTTTTTAGATTAGATCAAATTCCCATATTAGAAAGTTCTCTTCGATTAGATTAGGAGTAGATTAGAATAGACTGCTCTTTAATCTTTCACAAATCTCACATTAATCTCTCCTTAATTATTGTTCAAGTTTGTTACTTTTGGGTAATTGAAGATTATTGGGTTATTATTGGAGAATTGACAACTCTTCATCAATCAATCAAGTTTCTTCTATTATTCTTTGCTTTATTATTTGGATCATCTCAAGTTTGGTATAATTCCTTTACTCATTAATCTTTATTGTTCATTTCTTCACTCTATTATTATCATGTTTATACTTGTTGTGATGATTGACACCATTAATGACATGTTTCCTATGATAATGAGTGAGTAGTCTCTTAGCTAGGATTAGTGGGTAATTAGGGGAAACCAACATGGGATTGATTCATGCTTAATCTAATATGTTCACATGATTAAATTGCTTGGTTGTTGTGATGTCTACTTTATGCACATGTTATGTTTGATGAAATGCTAAGCCTATGAATCCTTGCATTTTTACTATCTCTTATCTACTCAACTTGACTTGTAAGATATAAACCAACTCGAGTCTTGTTAGACCATGCATAGAAGTTGAATATGAGGAAAGTAAGTCGACTTGTAGGTGTTGTACAATCTAATCGATTCGGCTCCGGGACCCAACTCTTCCTATGAACCATAAGACATAAACCAACTCGGTTCCTTTACAACACTATTTGCTTGCAACTTTGTAAACATGTTTGTATGATCAAAACCATGAATCCCCTATGACCCCATGACATCCTAGTGCCTTTAATCATTTGTTTACATCCTCCCTTTTATTGTTTGCTTTACTTTATTGTTTGCATTAGTCTAGACACAACTACAAACCCAAACAAATTGTGACACTAGCATAAATTGAGATAGATAGACTTAGAACCCAAAGCACACCATCCCATGGATCGACCTCGACTTACCGCTAACTAGTTGTTTGTTGAGTATTATAAATGTGTTTGTTTGGATGTGACCCGACGACATCACCCACAAAAATGGCGCCGTTGCCGGGGACGATGCTATGTGATTAAGTTCTTACTTGTTTTTCTATTTTGATTTTGCTTTCACCTTGAGGAACTTGTTCCTCAAGGATTGTTTTTACCGTTTTTGTGTAGTTTCCATGCTTGTAGTTGTTTCCTTGTCTTAGCTATGATGGCTCAAGACTTGACATATGGAGTATGTGGTGGATCTTTTGAGTATGACTATGGGTATGGGGAGTTTGAGGAGCAAGTCAACATAAACCTACCTTACAACTCATACAATGAAAATCCTAACTACTACCCCAAATTTTCCAACCAAAACACTCTCATCCAATATCCACAACAACCACCCACCCAATACCCACTTCATAATGAGTTTCAATTGCCACAATACAACCACTTTCACACTTACCTACAACAAGAAAATGAACCCATTCAAAATGTGATTATCCAAATGATGGGAGATCAACAAAACTTCTTCAAACAAATGCTAGAGGAGCGCCAAAAGAGGGATAATGTTCTTCAAGGCATTGTTGCCCAAGGTGAGGAATTGGAGATTCAAATTGCCCAAATGAAAGAATCCAAAGCAATCACTCCCCACCGTTCTTTGGACATTGAGCATGAATGTGAATTTGAAGTAGTAACTTTTGACATGAAAAGTGAAGAATGGGAAGAGCCAATCTCCTTGAGCTCTTGTGACTACAAAATGTGGTGTTCAATGAGGAAGACATGAGGTTGAGTAAGTCAAGTACTCTTAACCTTTGTGAGTATGAGGGTGTGTCCTTTGAAGTGAATGTTGAGACATTGGAGAAAGAGTTAAATAAAGCCCCCATTTATGATTCGTATGAAGATAGCAACAATGATGATGAGCCTAAAGGAGGGACTCGTAATATCACCTTGCTTGAGGAGCCTATCCTTGAGACATTTGAGATACCCTATCATGAAGAAGAATGTCCTTCCCCTATTCGTCATGAAGACCACTTGACACCTATCATGGAGCCAATGATCATTGAACAGGATATGGTAGACCTTCTTCAAAAGGCCAAAGCATCGTACAAAAGCTACTTGGTGAAAAAGCTCAAAGAGAAGCTTGCTCGTGAAGCTGCTTGCGGAAGTTTGGCACCCACAATGACAACTTCTAAAGAACTCGATCATCAAAGCCATGAAAATTCTCCTTCCACCTTGGAAGGATTGAGAAATCAAAATGCTATCATCATCACCGGAATTGAAGAAGAAGTTGGTGAGTGAAAGTCTACGAATGAAAATGAACCATACTTCATGCCTAGTATTGACAAGAATCATGGGCTTGTTTATTGGAAACATTGGGAAAGCTCTAACGCCAAGGACAAAGCAAAAGAAAGAACATTTTACAAGCTTTCTTGGCCAAATTTCATGTTCAAATGGAGCAACCCATACTTGCGTCTATTTGGAGCTTGTTCACAAGCTTTTGATCTCTTATTAAGAGCCTTGAGCTCTATGGACAAGAATTTCTACAATTTGAACTAGTTTGGTGGAGTCCTATCTTAAACCATCATTTGTATGATATTTCTTGGACCCCTTACTTTGTATAATATTGTACATTCTTGCATTTGTATTTGATATCTTGCATGAGAGTAGTGAGAGAGAGAGAGAGAGAGAGAGAGTCATCTTACATTTTTATTGAGCAAATTTCAGAAAAAGATAAGGAGGAATAGCAAATCGGTGAAAGGGTATGATTGTGCAAGGAAAAGAAAGAAAAAGAAGAAAAGAAGCTGAAGACGCCCGTCCCGAGGCCTGGACGCCCGTCCAGGGCCCTCGTCAATTAACTGGTTGGCACTGTCTCAGAATCCGGGCGGATTCAGCACAAGACGCCCGTCCTGAAAGAAGACGCTCGTATTCTCCACGGGACGCCCGTTCTGAATGTCATCTAAAACAAGATTTTGGAACTGCCAGGAAATCCGAGTGAATTTTTGAGAAGACGCCCGTCTCAAAGCAGAAGACGCCCGTCTTCTCCCTGTTCCTAAAATTGCTGAGCCCCTGTCTTAGAATCCGTGCGGATTTGAATGAAGACGCTCGTCTTCTACTGGCACAAGACGCCCGTCCCGCATGAAAGACGCCCGAATTGTGGCTTTTTTCTCGAACAATCCGACCGGGTCCTGTCCTTATCCGCTCGGATTCCCCCTTCTTCTATAAAATCACCCCCTTTCTCCCTCATTTCTTCACCTTATCAAACCCTAAAACACTCATCTCCATCCTCAAAAACACTCCCCTTACATCAAAAGCCAACAAAACCCCCATTTCCTCAACTTCAAGATGATGAACCTCAAAGGCAAGGCTAAGAAGTTGGTTGAATCCACCGGAAGGAAACGCAAGGGATCATCCTCCTCAACTCCGCGAGAGGTAGCGCTACCAAGGAACTTTCGTCCCATAATGTGAGGAGAAATTGAACAAATTGAGTACTTCCAAGAGGTGCTTTTTGAATCCGATGACCACCGCAAGAACTTTGTCAAATTTCTAGGTAAGAACTATGAACCCACTCAACTCATAGATACTAGGGTGTTGGAAGTTCTTAGGATAAGGTACCCTACCGAGATGTTCTTTGATGGCCTAGGGATTGGAAAACTTTTCCATGCCCATGAGGAGACGTACCTTAGTCTCACCCTTGAATTTTTGAGTAGCCTTCGCATTGTAACGAATACCCGTACGACTGTGGGCATGAAGTTTAGATTGTGCAACCTAGACCATAGTCTTTCCCTTGATCAATTTGCCTACATTTTCGGTCTTGAAGTGCCCACCAACTATACTGATAAACCCGATAATTTAGATGTGGACCAACTTTGGAGGGCTATTTCCGGGAGGAATTTTACCGGTTTAAAGCAATGCTACACCTTCGCCATCCAACATCCGGTGATTCGAATCACCGAGCGCTTTGTGGCCGGTACCATCAATGGGAGGTACGAATAAGATAGGTGTACTCTCATTGATTTAACTTTTCTTGAGTCCTATTTGAATGTTCGAGGGACAAGGCGCTATAACTTCAACACGCCCCTTGAGATACTTACTAGGTTTAATGATTTTGCTCAAGGGACCACCCAACTCAAGAGCTTCGTAATGGGAGGTCTAATTAATATTTTGGCCAACTACCTTTGCCCCGGGTTCAACGCCCATGGGATCTATACTCCTCTTGAGGGGAGGACTTTGATTGATGAGCACACCGTCTTCAACCATCATCGGTGGTGTAACTACACTCAAGATGGGAGTGTAGAATGGTACACCAAAGGATGCACCTCAATCATACTTGAGGGTTGGAAGATACCGGGCATTGACCCAAGATTGAGCCCATACTCGCCTCCACCAAGATACCTCCTTGATATCCAAATTCTCGACAATCCCCCTCAAAGGGAAGAGCTGCCCCGCCAACAACAAGTACCTCGTGGGGTACCGGGAAGGCCTACTCGCCCACCTTCCTATGTGCCTATCCCATCATACCCTACTCCTTATACCAAACTCCGACCGGAAATCCTCAATACCTCGGGTATTAATGATTTGATGAAACTCATGAATAGAGTGGACCTCGGGGTACATGAAGGGAGGGTCGACAACTACTTGGCCCTCTATCCCCAATACTATAACATGGCTCAACAAGGGTATATTGACCCCAATGTTCCGAAGCCCTCTTGGGCACAACCACAACACTTGTTCCCTAATCAAGGGAACCAAGCTTGGGATCGCGACGGCAGAGAGCATCCTAGCCAAGGTGGAGGGTACTCGGGTCAAGGAGGAGAGTTTGACCAAGGAGGGTATTGGGGCCAAGCAAGAGGGTATGACCAAGTTGGGAGCTCTCACCAATATGGTTACCAAGATGAGGAGGATGACGAGTGAAAGAGGCCTACCTCACCACCTCCATTTGTATGATACCCCTCTCTCCCTCTCTCTTTTGTATATACATTGCATTTAGTGTAGTTGTCACATGCATTTGTATCACATTTCATTTGCATTAGCTAGTTCATATAGTATAGTTGCATTGTAATATATCTCACATAATTCATATAGATAGTTGCATATAGATTAGAATTCATGCATAGTTACTAATGGCCAAACCTATTCATTTCTACACTAGAAATAGTGTTTAAATCGGTTTGGGGAGGTTTGATCATAGGTGACCATAGTTTACTAGAAAACATGCATCATATAATATAGTTTAGATTGCATTCATTTGTTATATATGTCATATAGAATTGCATTTAGTTAGAGCATGCATTCATTCATATCATATCATTGCATTTGTACTTTATTTCGAAAAAAATCAAAAATCCAAAAACATGTATCTCCTTTTTATTCCTACTCCTACATGTACATTGAGGACAATACCCATATTAGTGTGGGGATGGGGAATTCTAACTTAACTTTTATTCAAAAATCCAAAACAATTGAAAAATTTCGAAAAAACCATAAAAATTTGAAAAATTGGAAAACCAAAAACAAGTTCATTTCCTTTGTAGTGTAGTCATGTATATATTGTTGTATATATTGTGTTTGTTTTATCCTTGCTCACATTGATCGACTACGCCACATCTGAGACATGAGGATATTGAAGACCGCATGGTATGATCTTTCCAATCTCTTTTTTCCTCTTTATGTTAATGACTATGTGGCTTTATTTTGATTGATGCGGTACAACAATGTGAAATTAGGACTTGCATTTAGTTTATATGGAATATTAGTTAGTAGAATCATTTGCATTAGGATGTATATATGTTAGTTGCATCATGGCATGTAGTTTGCATGTTAGAAAAATTTTGCGAAACCGTTTACTTGGGAAGCTTGACAAGTGTATATAGGCCCTAGTAGATGCTTTTTCTTCTCAAGACTTTGCTTGTTAGAATACTTGTAAAACACCCTAGGATGTGTCATGCTAGTATCCTTTGACCCATGGTTTAAGGCTTAGTCAAGAGTACTTTGTGGTGTGATAACTCCTTGGCTACCGTTTATTCCAAGGTGACCCTTGAAACCATGCAACCATCATTCATCCATGTTCTACCATATATTTTGTCATCAAAGGGAATGGGCACAAATTTTTTTCAAAATTTGAGTTCAAGAAATGAAATGAAAGTAGAAAAAGTTTGCAAAATGCATCAAATGAAAAGAGGAGAAAAAATAGAACTCCTATGCTTCAAAAATAAGCCACCCTCACTACATATGGGGTGACTTTGAAAATGTTCAAAAAGAAAATGCGAAAAGTTGAAAATTGTCAAGTATTGAAATGCCAAACATCAAAAGAAATGGCAAAAACAAAGTGTTCTCAAATGTTATATGCCACAAGAAATTGGGGGGGGGGGGGGGGGGGACAAAAAAAAAAGCAAACTCCCAAAGTGAAACTCAAATATCTATCGATCCCTTTATCCATCGTATCCATTTTTGTGCATGGTAGAGAGGGGACGACCCTTCTTCTTGTCGAGGCAAGAGGGGGAATTCCACGATCCTCCAGTGTTTCTAACACCATAGGGAGTCTATTCTTGACAAAAGCATTTAACGATTGAGGACAAAGGTACCCTAGCTTGACACAATTTGGAGGTGATTGATACCCGTCGTTGTAGGTACCAAAAATAAGATTTATATTTTCCTATTAAAACTAACCTAGGCTAGTGGTAACAGGGTCGAACCACAAGGAGGCGAATGTAATTTCTAATTGTCTAATTAAGTCTAAGGTAACGAAAGCGGGGGTTGAATTGATTTGGTCTATACTAATAGCAATAAAAGACAATAAACTAAATAAACGGATAAAACAGATAAAAGAAGGGGTACTAGGATGGTCGGTTCACTATAGTTTCGACGACAGCAAACTAAGTCGGTCTAAATCAAACACATGAGGCGGGAAACAAGAGGTCCTCTCGGTCCACTCTTAACAGATAGCATCTTTCGATCTCGTTATAAGTCCCTAATATCACTAATACTGACTCTCGTCCTGAAAAGTGACTTATAATCTAAACTTTACCTATCTTTCGATCTCAGCATAGTTTAGTCATTTTAATTGGTGATCTAACAACTGTCCCTATCTCTCGACCTAATGGGTCAGTCATATCCTAAACATTCAACTAGTCGTCTACACTCGATTTGTCGAATAAAGAATTAAAACAATTAAAAAGAAAGTGAAACCCCACGAGGTCAGTCGATCGACCAACTATGTTAGTCGATCGACTGATACGCGATTCAGTCCGTGTTCATTCTACACCGCCTACACTATAATTCCCCTACATCCTAGCACAAGCAATTTAGCTACTCATAACTATAGTGAAAACAACAGTAAGATTGATCATTAAATCTACGGAATTCATGATTAAGACGATTGAACAAATAGACAACATAAAACAACAATATCGGCTTTGGGAAATTAGCTAGCAATTTCTATACTATCAATGCGATAAAGATAAACGGAAATAGAACAGAAGGAATACCAAAATTTGCAGAAGGATTGTAACGGAATGATTGAAAGCACAACGAAAATCCAATGCAAAATAATATCCCAAACCCTAATTATTTGATAAACTAAACTGAATGTAAAACTAGGTAAAATTCTGAATCAATATCTCAGGAAACTAGGTTACGTTATATAGCACATATACATAACACTTATTATTAAAACCTAAACACAATGGGCTTGCTTTTCCTCGACCTTCTTATTCATGTCTGATTAGCGGTGTGGTCGATCGACGGAGCATGGTGGTCGATCGACTGAGATGCAGTGTACAGTAGCTTCTGGAGCCCGTGAGTTGGTCGATCGACTGAAGGTAATGGTCGATCGACTGCTCTAGCTGGTACTTGACTTCTATGATCTCGTGGATTTGTCTTTCGGGCCTTGAAATGCGCACCAAGCTCGTTCCTTAAGTGAATACTCCACGTCAAAATGCAATGCAGGATACTCGGGGACGGATTTATCTCAATTTCCGTTGAATTCTTCACATTTCTACAATAATGTACAAAAACACGAAAGTAGACGGAAATAGGGAGAATAATAGCATAAACTACTAAAATGAGCTCTAAAATGCGTGTAAAACAGGATGTAAAACATCATATAAAAGACACGCATCAAACTTCCCCAAACCAAACCCTTGCTTGTTCCCAAGCAAGAACTAGACTCGATCTAATGACCTAATGGAACGAGTTCAATCTCAGAGCGAATTACAACATGTAAAGCCTAAACCATTTTAATGCAACTAACCAACAATCAATTAGCAATGTGAACCATGCAAACGAGTTATGAAGTCGTTAGAAAATTGCTGAACTGTCAACTATAGAGACTTATCAAATTGGACTCTCACGGGTCGCTCATATCACACATAAGCACAGGTGAATTTAAGAGGATAGAAAGAATTCATATTGTAATGACTCTCACCTAACTACGACCTATAAGAACATGCCTGCAATATAATATGAAAGTAATCTCTATAATCGTACATATGCATTCCAACCAACAAAAGACCATGACACATGCCGAGGAATATATGTGGATATGTGAGGTTTGGGTAAGAAGAGGCAAAACATTTATGGAAAAGTGGAGGTACTGGTGATCAAGCTAGTACCAAAACGGAACCATATGGAAACATCCTTCTTCTTGCTCAAAATTAAACGAAACGGTGCTGTAGCAAGCACAAATCTCACAGTCTCCAGTATAAAAGTAATCAACTAACTCCCCATAAGATACTAATGCAACATGGGAGCAAAAATTGCCAAAAGATAAGGATTTTGAACTATGCGAATTGATTTCTTCTTTTCTTTCGAACCTCAGTCGATCGACCAGAATTGGCAGTCGATCGACTGCTATGAACAGTACAGAACTCTTTTTTTCATTTTTTTCTTTTTGTTTCTTTTTGTTTCTTTTCAATTTCTTTCCTCCTTCATTTCATCTTCCCCACAAAATCTCAAATAAGAGCAAATGCTACCAAAAACTAAGTAACAATCCCAAGAACATAGACTACTAGCTTGACAAAGGACAGGCTAAATGTAGGATGTAGTAAATAGGACAAAATGGATATTTTTGGCAATGTGGAGTTCATGGGTAAAATGAATAAAGGGAAACCTCTACCACATGTGTCGACAGACCACAAACCGAATGCATACAGGTATTAAGCAGATTAAGTTCATATTTATGCACATTTATGTAACATGCCTCATAAGGAGTACTACTCACATCCTAGATAAACTGGTCATAGATGTCACCAGTTATAGGCTCTAAATCTTAGAAATATGATGTAGCTTGCCAAAATCTAAGTCAAGTCTCAAATTCAGCAAATAATTAACGAAAACTCGTAGATATGCACTTATACGATTCTACTAATAACATGTCAATTAAGCACGGCTTAGGCAAAAACAGATGCAAATGCAATGTCATCATTGAAATACTACCGTTCCGACTCGATCTATATGCTAAGATAAACATGCATTTTTTGAAATTTTGATGAAATTTTTCAATTTTTTTGGATTTTTGTATATATATATATGAAATGAAAAAGCAATGCAAAACAAAATGTAAACGTGAATGCAATCAAATGATATGCGACGCAAAACCCTTCCCCAAACCAAATCGCACAATGTCCCCATTGTGCAAAATCATGTAATGAAACAAAAGAGAAATGGGAATTTGCGAGAAAATAAGTAAATATGACATGAAGTGGAACTTAGGGACTCACAAGACTTTAAGCGCAGCAAAGAAAACCTCCCCAAACCAGCGTGAGCTAGGAGGTTTCAGTAGCCAGCAGTGCTACTAATAAGTACCTGAAAAGACAAATAAAGTACCACGCATAAAACCGAGAAAGCAATAAAGAAGCGGTAATATGTGCAAAGTTACGAAAATGGAAGAAATCAGAAAGGAGTCGGGAAATAAAATAGAGTAGAAAACTCCCTTAATCCCGCAAAACGACCCAACACAGCAGGGGGAAGGTCGTGAACAGATACAGCAGCGGCAGTGGTCGATCGACCATAAATGGCAGTCGATCGACCTAAGTGAACAGGAACAGAAACTCCTGAGATGCGCAACTCAATCGATCGACCACGGAAGGCACTTGATCGACTGGGAAAGCTGCTGGAACTTCTGATTTCTTCGTATTTACTCAATTACTTGAGCTAATGAGGTCTAAGAACCTGCAAGTGCACAATAATACGCGTCCAAAATTGCGCAAAACCCAAACCAAAGTCTAAAGTACTTAAAAATCCTAAGCAACAAATTAAATGCGAAGTGTCGCGCACACAAAATACGGTAAATAGTCTTAAAAGCAATAAAGTAAATGTTTGATAAAGCATTTGATCAACTAATAGTTGATCAAGAATGGCCATGGTATGGCCCACTTCGTCGGCTTCTGGCTACAAGAGGTGGCCTCAACGGTTCTTATCTTCTTGGTTGCACCCTTCTTAGCTTGAACATCCGCCGTACTCAACGGGTCAACAACTTCTATATCTCCCCAGTCAATGACCTCTTCGGACTCATCAGAATCTAAATTGGACTCTCTCACTTTGACCGGCTCGTCATCAACTTCCTCATCTGTGTCATAGCTAAGGCAACCAAGACCTCCTCTTTGAATGATCGGCTTCTTCACAGCTGGAGCGACTTGCGGCTCTTCCTTCCCCGAACCAGCTCCTGCAATATCAGAAATAGACAAATCTTCCTCCAATTTGCTCCCAGTCTGGGGCGGAGGTGTTATAACAGGAATAGGAATAGAGACAGGCATATCAGGAAGCACAAAGTATGATTTCTTTTCAGAAACCGTATTACAGGTGACAGGCCACATGGGGTCCTTCTTCCTAGCTGATTGGGCGAAGACAATAGAATGCTTCCCCACTTTGAAGGTCAGGGTCCCAGAACCAACATCAATCACTGCACCAGCAGTGTGCAGAAATGGCCTACCTAGAATGATAGGTATGTGGGCATCCTCAGGCATATCTAGGGCTACAAAGTCTACAGGGAAGAAAAACTTCCCAATTTGCACAGGGATATATTCTAGGACTCCTATAGGCTGGACCGCAGATCGGTCAGCCATCTGAACGGTCATGTCGGTCACTGCAAACCTAGTCAATTTTAGCTTCCTAGCAAGACTTAAGGGCATGACGCTAATGCTAGCTCCTAGGTCACATAATGCCTTCTCAATAGAGAAGGTACCTATATTACAAGAAACGGAAAAGCTACCCGGGTCCTCTAGCTTATGGGGTGCAGTGTGAGTCAAGTAAGAGCAAGTTTCCTCAGTTAGTGCAACAGTATGCACGGTTTCAAGTGACCTCTTTTTAGAAAGCAATTGCTTCATGAACTTCATATAAGCGGGCACTTGATTCACTAATTCAAGGAAAGGTACTTGTACGTTAAGACTACGAACAACATTTTCAAATTTACTGAAAGATACCTGTTCCTTTGTCGGCACTAGTCTCTCTGGATACGGGGCTGTAAGAAGTAGCTTAGCCCTTTCCTCTAAATCACGCATGCCGGCATCCCTGGACTTAGGCTGAAAGTCCACCACCTTCTCTTTATTGAAGCTTGAACCCTCTTTAGACCGTCTCAAATGTGAGCCATTGACCGACATTGGATCGAACTTCGGAATCGGGACGGACCCATCAGCACTCGGGTCTTGCCCCAATACTTTCGGAGTTGTCGTACCTCGAAATAAGTGGTCTCTCAAATTATTGGGCATTGGAGGACGAAATTTCTCAATATCAGCAGTGGCCTCAGTTGATCGATCAGTGAGGTCAGTCGATCGACTAAGATCTACAGTTCCAGAAGCTCCTGTAACCCGCACTTCAGTCGATCGACCGGGTATATCAGTCGATCGACTAATATACCTGGTAGACGCCTTTTTCTTTGTATTACTCGTTACAGCTTTATTCTGACTCGGTTTCGCCTCATTCTTTTCAGGGGCATCCTCGACCATAGCAGGCCCCTCCAGGGTAGACCCACTCCTCAAATTAATGGCATTTAGGGTCTCTTTCTGGTCAGTTTGAGTTGGTAAGTGTCCCGGAGCTCGAGTGGTACTCTTGCTAGCCAATTGAGCAATTTAGCTTTCTAAAAGTTTCATTCCAGCCTCTCTAGCTTGGGACTCCTTTTGCAACATATTCTTCAACTCAGCAAACTCGGAATTTTGAGATTGTTGCTGCTGCGGCACATAGGGAGGTTTTTGATATTGTTGTTGCTTATGATGAGAGGGCACATAGGCTTGCTGCTGCTGCTGCGGAGGTGGAGTTGGATTTTGGACATTCTGGCTACTCCACCTCCAGTTGGGGTGAACATTAGGCTCATAGTAGGTGTTTGTCTGCCTATAGTGTTGAAAGGCAGCACAAGACTCGAAAGGACTAGGACAATTCTCTGAGACATGTCCCTCAGCTCCACACCTTCTGCAGACGAAAGGACAGTCTGACATAGCATTTACTTGGTAAATACCTCCTTTTGAAGCTCCTCCCAGTTCATACTTGTCAAATCTCGCAGTGAGAGCTTCAAGTGCAGCTACAGAAGGAGATTCAGCACTCCTCCTTTGGTTCCCCCGGGAATTCCCATACTCAGCCTTGTGGGTGGCTAAGTCATCAATGATCTTCCACCCCTTAGTCTCTCCCATATTTTCAGCAAATTGGCCATTGGCTGCAGCATCCAAAATAGCCCTCTGATCGTCATATAGCCCGTTATAGAACTGATTGCAAAGACTCCATTTTTCGAACCCATGGTGCGGTATGGTTCGCACCAGCTTCTTGAAACGGACCCATGCTTCATGAAATTTCTCATCCGGCCCTTGTTTAAAGCTCGTGATCTGAGCTCTAATGGCATTCGTCTTCGAGGCAGAGAAGTACTTTTTGTAAAATGCCAGGGCTAAGGAATTCCAGTCGGTGATCCCATGAGCGGCTCGGTCCAGATCTCTGTACCACTCCCTTGCAGCATCACGGAGTGAGAATATAAACATAGTCTCCTTTATCTGGTCCTGGGTCACACTAGTTGGCGGGGGTATAGAGCAGCAGTAATCGATAAATATCTCGATATGCTTGGCTGCATCTTCATTTGCAGCTCCCCTGAACTGGTTCCTCTCAACTAGGTTGATATAGGAAGGCTTTGGTTCGAATTTCCTATCAGCTCCAGGTAATTCGAATCCCTTGTAAAGATTTTCTATTTGTCGGCTCAGAATGACTTGCTATAGTTGCTTCTTCAGCCATGACTGTAATTTCTGGAGAAGTGACTGTCTCAGCTGAAGAAATAGAAGCAGGAGATGTAGGTGGATCTTCCTCGAACAGTGCGTTCTCGTAGTAACTTGACAGAGTACTCAGCTCTTCCTTTGTCGGCAATACCCTTGATGATCGTCTCAACTCGCGCAAGGATTTCTCAATCTCAGGATTGAACGGTACTAGTTCACCACCCTGTGACCTGCGCATAAGAAGAAACTACAAAAAGAATATAAGAAAAGTTTAAGGAACAGATGCCCCTTAAACTAAGAAAGACTAAATAAAAACAACTAAAAATTAGAACAATTGCCTCCCCGGCAACGGCGCCAAAATTTGATACCCGTCGTTGTAGGTACCAAAAATAAGATTTATATTTTCCTATTAAAACTAACCTAGGCTAGTGGTAACAGGGTCGAACCACAAGGAGGCGAATGTAATTTCTAATTGTCTAATTTAGTCTAAGGTAACGAAAGTGGGGGTTGAATGGATTTGGTCTATACTAATAGCAATAAAAGACAATAAACTAAATAAACGGATAAAACAGATAAAAGAAGAGGTACTAGGATGGTCGGTTCACTATAGTTTCGGCGGCAGCAAACTAAGTCGGTCTAAATCAAACACATGTGGCGGGAAACAAGAGGTCCTCTCGGTCCACTCTTAATAGATAGCATCTTTCGATCTCGCTATAAGTCCCTAATATCACTAATACTGACTCTCGTCCTGAAAAGTGACTTATAATCTAAACTTTACCTATCTTTCGATCTCGACATAGTTTAGTCATTTTAATTGGTGATCTAACAACTGTCCCTATCTCTCGACCTAATGGGTCAGTCATATCCTAAACATTCAACTAGTCGTGTGCACTCGATTTGTCGAATAAAGAATTAAAACAATTAAAACGAAAGTGAAACCCCACGAGGTCAGTCGATCAACGAAGTATGTCAGTCGATCGACTGACACGCGATTCAGTCCGTGTTCATTCTACGCCGCCTACACTATAATTCCCCTACATCCTAGCACAAGCAATTTAGCTACTCATAACTATAGTGAAAACAACAGTAAGATTGATCACTAAATCTACGGAATTCATGATTAAGACGATTGAACAAATAGACAACATAAAACAACAATATCGGCTTTGGGAAATTAGCTAGCAATTTCTATACTATCAATGCGATAAAGATAAACTGAAATAGAACAGAAGGAATACCGAAATTTGCAGAAGGATTGTAACGAAATGATTGAAAGCACAACGAAAATCCAATGCAAAATAATATCTCAAACCCTATTTATTTGATAAACTAAACTAAATGTAAAACTAGGTAAATTTCTGAATCAATATCTCTGGAAACTAGGTTACGTTATATAGCAAATATACATAACACTTATTATTAAAACCTAAACACAATGGGCTTGCTTTTCCTCGACCTTCTTATTCACGTCTGATTAGCGGTGTGGTCGATCGACTGAGCATGGTGGTCGATCGACTGAGATGCAGTGTACAGTAGCTTCTGGAGCCCGTGAGTTGGTCGATCGACTGAAGGTAGTGGTCGATCGACTGCTCTAGCTGGTACTTGACTTCTATGATCTCGTGGATTTGTCTTTCGGGCCTTGAAATGCGCACCAAGCTCGTTCGTTAAGTGTATACTCCACGTCAAAATGCAATGCAGGATACTCGGGGACGGATTTAGCTCAATTTCTGTTGAATTCTTCACATTTTTACAATAATGTACAAAAACACGAAAGTAGACGGAAATAGGGAGAATAATAGCATAAACTACTAAAATGAGCTCTAAAATGCGTGTAAAACAGGATGTAAAACATCATATAAAAGACACGCATCAGTGATTTATTGGTATCCTTCTAGGCTTAATAGTTTGAAGAAATTGCATCTATGAAGGAGTGTGTACCCTTGAATTACTTCCCTTGTAGATAATTTCCGCCACTTAGATAAGAAAAGTGGCTATTCCTTTTGTAGATGCATCCATTACTTGTTTTGTGTGCTTTAATGCTTGGATGTGTCGCCATTTTGGCAAGACCCACCTTGCCTTGCAAGAAGGCATCCTACCTCATGGTTGTCTTGTTGTGAGTTGAAGGGGCGGAGTGAGACCCGGTAATTGTCTCATATCGGCTATATTAGTAGGTTAGTTTAAATAAAGGTCTAGTTTTAGTCACCTCTTTACTCGGGACGAGTAAAGGTTCGGTTTGGGGATATTTGATGTGACCATTATTTGAGCATATTTAGTCCCCTAATTGAGCCTATTTTGCATACTATTATAACATTCTATGGCCATTTTATCCGTCAAAACCTTTCTATTTTGCTTTTCTATCGCATTTCATATGTTTTGTACGAAAGAAGATAATAAGGCGGAAATTCCCGTCTTTCGTATGTATTCGGAAGCTATTTGACGATGTTTGATGGACTAGTATGAAGAGGAAGCGAGAACTAAAGACCAATCCTACAAGAATAAAAATAAAGTGAAGAAAAAGGATTCTGTCACAGGAGACGAGCGGATTCCCACAAAGACGCCCGGATTCCTCCAAAGAATCCGAGCGGATTCCCTTGAAGACGCCCGTGCCCAAACTCATGAATCCGAGCGTCTTCCTCCCTGGACGGACGGACCACGACATCTTCGGCCAAGATGCTCATCCTTCCAAAAAGACTAGCGTTTCCCTGCTCTAAACTCAAAGATGTAATTACTAATTTAGCCTTAGTTAACCTAATGAAGCTCTACTATAAATACCCCATTTGTAAATAATCAAAGGGGGAGCTTTTATCAAGTTTTTAGATTAGATCAAATTCCCATATTAGAAAGTTCTCTTCGATTAGATTAGGAGTAGATTAGAATAGACTACTCTTTAATCTTTCACAAATCTCACATTAATCTCTCCTTAATTATTGTTCAAGTTTGTTACTTTTGGGTAATTGAAGATTATTGGGTTATTATTGGAGAATTGACAACTCTTCATCAATCAATCAAGTTTCTTCTATTATTCTTTGCTTTATTATTTGGATCATCTCAAGTTTGGTATAATTCCTTTACTCTTTAATCTTTATTGTTCATTTCTTCACTCTATTATCATGTTTATACTTGTTGTGATGACTGACACCATTAATGACATGTTTCCTATGATAATGAGTGAGTAGTCTCTTAGCTAGGATGAGTGGGTAATTAGGGGAAACCAACATGGGATTGTTTCATGCTTAATCTAATATGTTCACATGATTAAATTGCTTGCTTGTTGTGATGTCTACTTTATGCACATGTTATGTTTGATGAAATGCTAAGCCTATGAATCCTTGCATTTTTACCACCTCTTATCTACTCAACTTGACTTGTAAGATATAAACCAACTCGAGTCTTGTTAGACCATGTATAGAAGTTGAATAGGAGGAAAGTAAGTCGACTTGTAGGTGTTGTACAATCTAATCGATTCGGCTCCGGGACCCAACTCTTCCTATGAACCGTAAGACATAAACCAACTCGGTTCCTTTACAACACTATTTGCTTGCAACTTTGTAAACATGTTTGTATGATCAAAACCATGAATCCCCTATGACCCCATGACATCCTAGTGCCTTTAATCATTTGTTTACATCCTCCCTTTTATTGTTTTCTTTACTTTATTGTTTGCATTAGTCTAGACACAATTACAAACCCAAACAAATTATGACACTAGCATAAATTGGGATAGATAGACTTAGAACCCAAAGCACACCGTCCTATGGATCGACCTCGACTTACCGCTAACTAGTTGTTTGTTGAATATTATAAATGTGTTTGATTGGATGTGACCCGACGACATCACCCACCAAAGTTCCTTGATCTGTTGCATGGCTTCTCGCCTGCATCTTCCTCCAACCCTCAACAATCAGCTCACAGCATGTCTTCTGGTATGTCATCTTATACTGTCATGCTAACTGTTTTAACTTGACGTCTCTGATGGTTGATATCTTGCTGTTTTATCTAGTATTCCTAACACCTGGCATCTGGATGATTGCAGGTTCCAAAGTCGACCATCTAGAGGCTATCCTTCAGAGTGCTAAGAGAAAGAGGGCTGCTTGGAGTCCTGACGTACCTTCTGCGTCCAAGAGGAGTTCCCCTGCTGCCTCCTACCCATTCCAGCGTTGTTCGCCCTCAGCCTCTGGAAGTCAGTCCTCTATCCCGTCATCCTCCTAGTCCTCCTGCGAGTCCTGGTACCACAGCTAGTGGCGGTATCATTGCTCACTTTCCCCATGGCTTTGGGAACATAGACAAGGTGTCGTACTTGCCTGATATCAACCAGATCCTCTTCCCCTCTCTGGTGGAAGTCTTCACGGAATTCTCCCCTGAAGAGATGGCGGAGAATGATGTGCAGAATGCCTTTATGGTGAGTACTCCTCTTCTGCTACCTGTTCTGAATCCTTCCATACCGAATCTGCTAACTCTTTCTTTTTTTTAACAGGCTTTCCAGTCAGCTCTTACAATAGGAAGATGATCAACATGGTGCAGACCACCAGTCGGGCTACCAATGCCAAGAATCAGGAGCTGTCTGGGACCATTGCTAACTTGGAGCAGCAACGCTCTGACATGAGGGGGCGTGTGGTGGAGCTGAAGGCTGAACTAGTTGACACCAAGAAGAAATTGAAGGAGGGAGCTGATCAGTTGGCGCGCACTCAAGAAGTGTGCAATAATTTCTCTGATTCCCTTAAGCGCTCTGACGAAAAGATCAGTGAGCTGATCTCCCTTGCCACCAACATTGTTTCTTATGCTACCTAGTGGTAAAAGATCAGCGGGATGCGTGTTGCGCTTGCTGAGCCTCCAACCCTGCAGGCTATAGTGGAGGAAGAGAGGCAGCCGGAGACCCTTTACCCTGTTCAGCCTGACTTGAGCGTATTGATGCCTGAGGTCGGCGAGGTGAACTCTCCTGCGCTGATGGAGAAGACGGTTGCTGAGGAAGCTGGTTCCTTTCAGGAGGCTGCCATTGTTGAGGGAGCTCAAGAGGCTTCTAGTACTGAGGGCATGCAACCTGGTCCTGTACCTGAAATGGAGGGTCAGGAAGAGAAGGCAGAAGAGGTGCCAGAGAGGGAGGTCATCGACCTGGCCTCTAGTTAAAATTTTTTATTTTAAACTTTCTTTGAATGGTAGTCTGACCCTGTGTGGTGCAGACTTGTATGAAATTTTTAGACATTTTGTTTTGTATTTCTCACCGTGGTGGCGATTGACTGAACTCAGGGCCATACCTGCCTCAGTGGCATGCTTGGCCCTATTTTGAAATGCCCCTTGCCTGGTTTTGGCAAGTTTTGTTTATATCGTAACTTGTAGCTTTTATGTACTTAGCTTAGGAAGCTGTCGTGTCAGCCTACTGGCTGGTTTTAGGTGGTAGCAGTCGTGTCAACCCACGGGGCTAATTTAGACCAGTCGTGTCAGCTTGAGAAGGCTGATTTAGACTCAGCTAGCTGCCGTGTCAGTCTAATGACTGATTTAGGCGTATGTCGCGTTCTGGATAGAGGTGGTCGTGTCAACCTGTAAGGCTGATTTAGACCAGTCGTGTCAGCCTGAGAAGGCTGATTTAGACTTAGCTAGCTGTCGTGTCAGTCCAATGACTTATTTAGACATATGCCGTATTCTGACTACTTAACCTTGTTCATGACGCAAGGTGTGTTCATCGTGTTTAAAGCCAACAGGGGCATACCTTAGGCAAGTTTATCGTTATTCTAGGACCAATAGAACGTTGCAGGATTCTGGTAGCTCAGAGATCCATGCGTTCCGTATGTTTGTGCATGCATGTTGGGGCCCTGATTGATTGTGTTGAGTACTCGGTATTGGGAGCTACATTTGGGGGTGGTATCCAGGGTAGCAGGATGAGCTTTAAGCAGTCAGCCAGGCTCCCTTTTGTATGTTCCACAAGCCGCCTGGTGAGGGTGCTCCTATTAGAGAATTAGGTTAGGCATGTTGGAGTTCCATGTGCCTGGTCACCCCGCGTTTGCATTTGACAGTCTTGCTAGCAACACTTTCAATGTACCATAAATATTAGAGTTCAGAGTGATGCATTCAAAGAAGCCTGAAAACAGGAAATTCCACCAGAGCGATGTGAAGTACCTAATGCTGTCTCATGGGGTGCCAGAGTAATTGTAGTCCCAGGAAGCTACAGACCACACAACTCTAATAGTAGTTTTAAAGTTCAAAGAAACAAAGGAAAATAAATGGAACAAAAATTGGTAGTATGCCTACTACCGTTTCTTTTTGGCATTTTTGGATACAAAACTCTATACACTAAACTCTACTTGTTATCAAAAGTGATACCTCTTCAGGTGAAGTATGTTCCATGGTTTGTGTATGATTTGACCGTCCATGGTCATCAATCTCTACACCCCGTGGCCAACAACGCCTTTTACCTGGTATGGTCCTTCCCCATTTGTAGGCGTATTTGCCAGCCTTACGATTCTTGGTGTTTTGGAACACTTCACGGAGAACCAGGTCTCCTACCTCCGGGAGCCTGATTTTTACGTTCTTGTCGTAACTTCTGGCGACTGACTACTTGTAGGTATCCAGACATATCTTTGCACTTGCTCGCAGCTCGTCTATCGTGTCCAGGCTCCTAACCATCTTTTCACTATTCACTTCCCCTACCATACATCCATACATGTGATTTGGAACTAGACCCTCTGATTGAATCACTGCTTCAGCGCCAAACACCAGGCTGAAGGGTGTCTGGCCTGTCGCCGTCTTTGGTGTCGTTCTGTCTGACCATAGCACTAGTGGCAACTCATCTGCCCACTTTCCTCCTAACTCCTGTAAACTCCTTCTTAAGTTATCCATGATGATCTTATTACTGGATTCAGTTTGCCCGTTGGACTAAGGAGTCATGGGTGCTGACTTTTCAGAGAGATGTTCCACCTGGCACAGTATCCTTCCGTGTCGTTTATGATAAATTGTGATCCATTGTCACATATAATTTCTGACGGGAAACTGTGGACATGGGCCACGTCTCGGTCTGCGGATTTGGACCACCTACCGGTCTGCGGTCACGGGCCACATGCACGCCCAGCCAATCTGTGGACATGCAGCGGTCATTTGAAAGCCACGCTCGGCGGCGTTGAAAATGCTTTCGACCGGATCGCTTTAGATCGGTCGGTTTCGTCTTGGTAAAGGTCTCAAAACGATTAGAGATGTTCGGAGTCGCCACCAAGCATTTGTTGGATGCTTGGAACCCGTTCGAATCCACTTTATACCTAGGTCAACCAAGGCAAAAAGCGGTGTTTGACATAGGTACTAAAGATAAGGACTCGTCCCCCTTTTAGCATTCTATGCCTAAAATGACTCTCGTACGCCCTGGATAAGGCCATCCACTATCCAAAGGTTCTGAGTAAGGGGTGAGGGTGCGTATTGGGAAGTGAAGAGTTAAGAACGATTAACACCTAAGAGGGGGAGGGGGTGAATTAGGTGTACCTTTTAAAAATTTTATCCTTAGCTTAGTTAATTAATTACTTTAAGCTAAGAATATTGAAGTACAAGACTTGAGAAACTTAATTGAATGTAAGTTCACAAGAAGGTACAGCAGTTCTATGTCACAGGATAGGTGATCGTGACACGTAACTTGATTAAGTACATGCGAGAAATAGCAAAGTGGAAGAACGTAAAAGTAAATGAACAAACAAACGACATTTTAAAAATTGGTTCAGCCTCTACTCCGAGGCCTACGTCCAACCGTTATTTTATTGCTTGTTTATAAATTTACTCAAACTTACTAAACCCCTTACAATGAAAATAACTCGCCAACCTACTCCGGTTGCACTCAAACTTAAGGCTACTCCGCTTCAAGAGTTTATGGGTTCTATCTCAAGGTGTTACAGAATCTTGAATCTCAAGAGTTCACTTAAATGAACATGGAGATTACAATGAAGATCTAACACGAGAATCATGGAACAAACTCATTATGTCACAAAGATCGCTGAACCGATACTTGGAGGTTTTCTGACTTTTTTCGAAAACAATTTTGAAGACTTAAAATCAGAAAAACGTTTTGCAAACACTTGAAGAACAAAGCTTTAAATGCACAAATGATTTGCAAGGTTTTTACAATAAATGCTTTGGAAGTCTTGAGAAATAAATGTGACTAAGACACTCTATTTATAGTGGATTTAGTCTTAGGTAAGTACAACTTAGAAAGATTAAATCTAATATTAAAATGATAGCTTTGAGTGATGGTAAGTGTTAGACTATAGGCTTGGGGCTTAAGAAATCAGAAAACTTAAGCTACTACACTCAACATGTGACAATTTACCAAAATGGCAAAAAGCTTCTCTTACTTTAGAAGTTTCACAAGTCTTCTTTGCCATTTTAGTAAAAGGTGTTTGCACAATTATAGAGGTTTAGTCAAGTGGGTTTGTGACTCCAAAATTTCAGATTATTTTCAAGCTTTTGAAAATTCAAATGTTTAAGGTTTAAAGTTTGCAAGGTTTTGACACTTAAAAACATTTGGTCGAAATTCCTCCTCCGTATGATAGTACCAGAAACCACAGTACAACGTACTGTTGCATGGTTTTGCCATTACTTGACTTAAATGAGAATGTTACACTTACTCTTACATTTGTCGACTAAGGCTTGGAAAGTATCATTGTCTTGACTTCCTTGATTAGCTTGATCATCTTAAATCATTGTTGAAAGTCCATTTGATTGCTTCAATCACTAATTATTTCAACTAAGAGCAAACAATCAAATAACAAAGGGACTTGGCATCATCAATCCAATGTGTTCTAACAAATTCCCCCTTTGATGATGACAAGTCCAAACATGTGTGATATTCCCCCTTAGCCCATGGTTAGTCGGTCTTTGGTCATTTTAACATAAACATGATTATAAACATGATCAAGGTAGTCGAAAGGTGCAACATGCCTGGCTTAGGTAAAACTTCTAATCATGAAAGCTAAGACATAGTCACGGTGAACGTTAGCCTAAGAGTTAGAATATCACACATAGCATAATTATTAAACTACTTCCCCCTCTTGACATCGTCAAAGGAGGATAAAACATGTCCAAAAATTAAGCAACACGATTTAAACACACACAAATAGTTCAAGCAAGATAAAAAACAAACATCCGAAAGTGCAAGAGAGTGTCTTAAAAACAACAAAGAGCCAAAGTTCATAAAGAGATAGACGGGTTAGGGAGGCATGAGCTTAGGAGGCATTAGGCTTGGTAATCTGAAGACGTTCAAGTAGATCTTCATTCATAGTGCGAAGATCACCTACCTCATCCCTTAACTTGCCCTGTTCCTTGACCAACTGATTGACAGTGCCAAGAAGTTCATCCAACTTTGCGAGCACCACACCCAATTCAACAGTAGAACCCGCTGTAGAACCCGACTGATTTTTCCTTTCCAATTTCCCATCCTTAATCTCCAAATTCATCCGAGAAAGAAGGCTCGGTGTCATTTCATCACTCAATTTTTCAATTGCGGGGCTTCCCTTCAACACTAACCCCTCCCTCATAAAGATAATAGAGAGCCACATACCATAAGGGACCACGGCATTTTTTGTCAAAGTTGCCGCTTTGGAACTCAGTGGACATCTCAAGAATTTGGTGAAACATAAGGCGAGGAAGGTTAATGGGTTTGTGTTTGACAATGTGATGAATAAGGAGCATATCAAGGAGAGAACATCTCCCACGACTATTGTTGCTAGGAACTAGGTTACGAAAAACAAGGTTAAAGATGAACCTGATGGGTGCGGTTAATTCAAAGGCATAGATGTTGGTTGGGCCATCGTCATCATGTGGTCGAAGAACCTTCATGACCTGGGTAGAGGTAAACTCGTCTACTTCCCCCCAATCACGTTTGGGAAAGGAAGTAAGCCCGACATCACATATGTCCAGATGGGCAGCAAGTTGGTTGATTGTAAGGACAAAGGGTTTCTGATTTATATTGGCAGAGAGAGTTCCAGATGCAACATCTACCTTGACTGTTGCATAGAATTGGATGATTTCGGACAAGTACATAAGACTATATTTGTCCAACAAAATCACCCAACCCTGTGCATACATAGCTTCTTTGAAGTATTTGAAAGCAAGAGAGGTATCATACCAAGATTTCTTATAACGCCTTCCACTGTGGAAGCAACAGATCAGCATACCGTGGCATATCTTGAAAATCTCATCCGGAAGATCGAGAGAACTAAGATGGTTGAGGACGTCATTCTTGAATGATTCGCCATAAGGAGCAATGACAAGGTCCATGCAAGTGTTGAGTGGAACCTTCTCCTCAATAATCTCATTTTCATCTATGCTTGGCAAATACCGATGATAACGAGCCTGTTTGGGTGCCTTGGTTTTTGAGCTGGATCCTCTTTTCCTTTGAGTGACTTTGGGTTTTGGAGGGGATGCCTCCGGCGTCACATCATCATCATCATCACCGAAGATTTCAAGCATATTTCGCTTGGACCGGGTTCTTGATGCGGGTTTTGAACATAGTGGGTCAAGCCCATCATCAAACACCACTTTGGCATCACCATGATCCTCAACATCAACTACCTCTTCAACATGCGCCGTCTTTGTTGAATCAGTCTTTGGATCTTCATCAATTTTTTCAGCATTGGAACCGATTTCCCTTTCAACAGTGGAAGCCACAGTTGCATCAATTTTACTCATCTCATCCTTCTCCAAACTTTCACTTACCAAATCTTTTAAAAGCACATCATCATCATTCTTTTCAACTGCATCATTTTCATCATCACTATTCTCCTTCTTTTCCATTTCTTTTGAATCCCCTTCATTTTCTTTTGATTTTTCCTCACTTTCTTTTGATTTTTCTTTGTCTCCCTCTAATTTTTCCTCACTTTCTTTTGATTTTTCGTTGTCTCCCTCTGATTTTTCTTTGCTTTCTTTACCCTTTTTTGATTTCTCACCTTCAAGTTCCTCCTCTTTCATCTCACTTGGTTGATCTCCTTTTTCATTTGTTTCGGCAATATCACTTGGTTTTCGAATATCTTCATCCTTTTTGGTTCCCTTAGAACCGGAGTCTTCTTCATCGGTGTCAATGTCCACCTCAGCATCCAACTGTAGAGAGATACGAGGATTCCTACTTCTTCCTCCTCTGCCACGACCACCGCCCCTTTTGGCGGTTGTCTTCTTTCGTGCAACGGTTGACTTGGCAGTGGCAGGGATGATCTCATTTGTTTTGGCAGCGGTTTTGGGAGCCATTTTCTTCTTGACAATATATTTTGGGTTGAATGTATTTCTGAGTTGAAGAACTTCTTTTGAAAACCTTGGGGGCATTTTAAAAGAGTGGAAAGGTAAAGTGTATTGACGGTTTAGGAATCCGAAAAAGGTGAGGGTTGGTTTTTGTTTAGTGGGTAATAGGGAGTTTTAGTGTAGAAGCATGGAAATAAATGAGAGGTTGGTGTAGTTAATCAAGGTGAGTGGACGGTTGAGTGTTGAGAGAGTGAGGCTAGGGTGTAGGCTTTAGATATGATGGGACATAAAGTGATTTTGGAAGCTCAATGCAAAAATTAACTCAAGTGCACACAGACATTTGTTAATTTTATTTTATTCGACATTTGCATGCATTCAACCATTTTAACTAAAATTTAATTACATGTAAATCCTTCCTCTAATCAATCATTGGAAAAAGTAATTTAATTTAGCGATATGTCAACTAATAAACCAATTTCCAACCGAAGTCTTTCGAATTGTTCTCTTTCTAACGGTTTTGTAAAAATGTCCGCAATTTGATTTTCCGTTTTACAAAAGCTTAGACAAATATTACCTTTCTCAACTTGATCACGTAGAAAATGATGTCGTATGTCGATGTGTTTAGTTCGTGAGTGTTGTATAGGATTCTTTTATATATTAATTGCACTAGTGTTGTCACAAAAAATAGAGGTAGTCTCGAAAATAAGGCCATAATCATGCAATTGTTGACGTACCCAAAGAATTTGTGCACAACATTGAGCGGCACTCACATATTCACTTTCGGCCGTGGACAATGCAACGGTGTTTTGCTTCTTAGAAGCCCATGATATGAGACACGGTCCTAGGAAAGTAGCAATGCCCGAAGTGCTTTTCCTATCCAATGTATCACCGGTATAGTCCGCATCCGAAAAACCTACAAGATCAAGTTCGTAGTGAGTTGGGTACCAAAGATATAGCCCTTGTGTTCCAATCAAATACCTAAAAATCCGTTTGACGGCTTTGAAATGAGATTCTTTAGGATTTGCTTGGAAACGGGAACAAGCACACACACTAAATTGTATGTCGGGTCGACTAGCGGTTAAGTAAAGTAAGGAACCGATCATACCTCGATATACCTTTTCACTAATGCTCTTACCGTTTTCGTCTTTGTCAAGCTTGACTTTAGACACCATTGGTGTAGGCATAGGATTAGAATTAGTCAACCCAAACTTACTTAGCATTTCTTTTAAGTACTTTTGTTGGTGAATCATCGTTCCATTTTCACATTGTTTGATTTGAAGACCAAGAAAGAATCCAAGTTCTCCCATCATACTCATTTCAAATTCCGAAGTCATCAAATCAGAAAAGTACTTATAAAGAACATTGTTAGTTGCTCCAAAAATAATGTCATCGACATACACTTGCACAAGCAACAGTTCATCTCCTTGTGACTTGATAAACAACGTTTTATCCACGGACCCACGTATGAAACCATTTTCCAATAGAAACTTTGAAAGCCTATCATACCAAGCCCTAGGAGCCTGTTTTAAACCATAAAGTGCTTTATCAAATTTTAAAACGTGGTTGGGAAACTCGTTGTTTATAAAGCCCGGAGGTTGTTCAACAAACACTTCTTCATCAAGGTATCCATTTAAAAATGTGGTTTTGACATCCATTTGAAAAAGCTTTATACCTTGAAAAGACGCAAAAGCTACAAGCATTCGTATGGCTTCAAGCCTAGCTACCGGTGCAAAGGTTTCATCGTAATCAATTCCTTCTTGTTGGTTAAAACCTTGCACCACTAGTCTAGCTTTATTCCTTACGATTTCTCCAACATCATCTAGCTTGTTGCGAAAGACCACCGTGTACCAATTACAGTACGTTGGGAGGGCCTAGGGACAAGATGCCATACCTTGTTCCTTTCGAATTGCTCCAATTCCTCTTGCATTGCAATCATCCAGCATTCATCAGTCAAGGCTATTGTGACATGGTCTGGTTCAATTTTTTGAGATGAAAGCATTGTGTGCACATAACTTTTGGAGTGATGATCTGGTTTTTATTCCAGAAGATAAGTCACTGGTTAGATTTGATAAAGGATGTGAGCTTAGTGTTTCCATTTTTTGGGAATAAGTGGGTTAGAGGATTCGGTTTGTTCGTCTGCAACAATAGAGGGGACTGTTACATGAGGATTGTTTGAAGGAGGTGATTGTGGTTCATTTATGTTTACATTGGGTTGTTCTTCACCATCCTTGTTCCCCCTGGATGAGGTAGCATCATCTTGTTTAGGAGGACGATTAGTTCCCCCTGAATTTTGGACATCCTCCTCATGCAACAGTGGCTCCAACTGTTGCTCAGCCTCTTCTACCACTTGATCCATATCATGTCGTATCAAACCAATCTCAAAATCTTCATCATATTCATCATCCTCATCATCAACCTGTGTGTTCGACACAAAAAGACTAGATTCGTCAAATAATACATGAACGCTTTCTTCCATTTTCATAGTTCTTTTGTTATAAACCTTATAGGCTTTACTATGATCGGAATAACCAACAAAAACTCCTTCATCACTACGAGCATCAAATTTGCCAAGGTTGTCTTTTCCATTGTTGTGCACAAAGCATTTACTACCAAAGCATTTTAAATGTGAAAGGTTAGGTTTCTTCCTCGTAGTAGTTCATAGGGAGTTTTCTCAATGATTTTTCTAATCATGACACGGTTGTAAATATAACAAGATGTGTTTATGGCTTTGGCCCAAAAATTTTTAGGAACTTTAGAGCTAATGAGCATGGTTCTAGCCATATTTTCAAGAGTTCGATTAATTTGTTCCACAACCCCATTTTGTTGTGGGGTTCTTGCGGCCGAGAAGTTATGACTAACACCATTCTCATTACAATAAGAGTCAAATGACGAGTTCTCAAACTCGGTTCCATGGTCGGATCTCAATGAGACAAGTTTATAACCAAATTTGTTTTGAACCTTTTTGACCCAAATTAAGAACTCATCAAATGTTTGATCCTTAGAACTTAAGAAGAGAAGCCAAACAAATCTTGTGAAGTCATCTACAATGACACAAATAAAACGACTTCCACCTCTACTCACAACTCGCATGGGACCACATAAATCAATATGAACGAGTTCAAGAGGTAAGGAAGTGCTAACAACCTTTTTGGATTTAAAAGAGCATTTAACTTGTTTTCCTTTGACACAATCATCGCAAAGTGATTTAAATTCAAACTTAATGTTAGGAATGCCATCAACTAGATCAAGTCTTTTGAGGGTGTTAAGTGTCTTAGCATTTACATGACCAAGTCGTTTGTGCCAAAGCCAAGGGTCGTTCTTTTGAACACTCATGCATGATAGTGATTGACCCGATAATGAATATAAGTTAGTCATGTAGACATCTTTGACACGTTTACCTTCAAGTATAAGCTCTCTAGTTTTTCCATTGATGATTATACATTCACTAGCAAGAAATTCAACAATATTACCTAGATCACATAGTTTTGAAATGCTCAAGAGATTGTGTTTCAAACCTTTGACAAGCAAAACTTTGTCCACGCATAATGACTTTGACTTACCAACTTTTCCAATACCAATTATTTCACCTTTCTTGTTGTCGCCAAAAGTCACCATGCCACCATCTTAGGCTTCTAGCGAGAGGAATTGGTTTTCATCTCCCGTCATGTGACGAGAGCATCCACATTTTCTAAGTACCAATTGCTGCTGCCCCTCACTAATGCCTATAAGAAATCAAACATTTAGTTTAGGAACCCAAACGAGTTTGGGCTCCTTCTTGACAACGACCTTTTTGACTTCCTCTTTCTTAATCCACACTTGTTTAGCATTTTTAGTGTTTCTTTCTAAGTCACGGACTCTTTTTTCACAACCATTAAACTCATGACCTGTTTTGCCACAATAGTTACAAATGATGTACTCGGGAAGACCAAAGATACTTTCTTCTTCTAAGTCGGTTTGACTTGGATCCTGGTTTGAGTGCAAACAGTGATGTGTGCTCTTTGTTGCATTTGAAACCAAGTCCAGCTTTCTTTGCAAATTTTTCATATTCTTGTGATTGTTTCAAGAGGAACTCCAAAACATTCTGACTTCCTTCCCATTTTAAGTAGAACATCTTAGCCTCATCTAGCTCTTTAGTCAATGTTTCGATTTTAGCAAGATGATTAAGATTTAATTTACCTAAATTGTCGAAAGCTTGTTTTGCAAGTCTTGCTTCATCAGTAAGTAACATCCCAATTTGTTCCAATTGTTTATTATCCCTTTGACACAATTTGAGGTCAGCTAGAAGAGTGTCACGTTCCTTAGTCAAAGAAGACACTAATTTCGTGAGAGTATCTATTTCTTTTCTCGACTTAGATGCCACAGTAGAGACCTCTGTGGCATGAGTCTGTTCAGCCCTTTTTAACATCTCAATTTGAGCAAGAAGGTCATCATTTGATTTTTGAGCTTGTTCTAAGGAACTTTTGACATGACTAGACTCATCATTTAACATTTCAGCAATTTTAACAAGATCATCCTTTTCGTTGTTACGAGTTGCTAAGTCAATCAAAAGTTGGTCACGTTCTTGAGTTAGTGACGACACATTTCCTTTGTTAGAACTAGATGCAACAGTGCAGGGATCTGTTGCATTGGTTTCATCGACTTTGTTGGCTAAAAACAAATTTTGTTTTCGAAGCTTTTTGATTTCTTTCTCAAGACTCAATATGGAACTAGGTTGATCATTCTCATTTAAACTTTCTTTTAGGACGACATTTTCCTCAGGTATGTCCTCATTTTCGATTTGCATAGCTTCCAACTTATTCGTTTGTGTGGACAGCGAGCCGCCCACGGGGGCGCTTGGTGAAGGTCGAAAACAAGCGTTTGCATTTTGTATGGAGTCGCCACCAATTTTTATGGGAAATTGGAACCGTTCGAATACCTCGTGTCATGTCAGGACACAAAGTAGTGACATGAACACTAAGCAATCGTTACCCTTAGCATTCTATGTCTAGAATGACTCTCGTGGATGCCAATGAACACGGGTGCTCACGGAGATCTGGAGTAAGGGGTGAGGGTACGTATTAGGAAGCTCTTTTGATCGAACACCTAATCCCGCCCGCCTCGATAGCGGCCTCTACTAATGATTAGGGAAGTTATTCGTACTTGATATATCGTCGGCTATATGCATGCAATGCAACATCCAAGTTTTAATCCTAGCATGTGAGAATTAATACTAAGTCGGTGAACAATTAATTTAGCATACAATTGGGTCGAAGTTGGATTTAATGTTGATTTACATGTGAAGGCATACAAGCAATAAAAGAAATACAATGATTATAAATTACAATAATGAAAATTACATTAATTACAATGGAACAGGCGATTTATGTCGAAAATACCTTTAAAACGGATAATTTGAGAAAACGAAATAAAAGAAGGAATTACGAACGTAAGTAAGTGATAATACGATTAGTAGTTAATGATACGTAAGCTAATTAAACTACATCAAGGCGAAACGGAGTTGGGGACGAAATCATCTGGAACAGCGCAAAGCAGATGCGCCCTCGGAAGAGGCGCGGCGATTCTTGCGTCTGTTCCAAGGGTGAGTTCGGGCCGTGAAGTTTTAAGCGCAAATCGTTAATGTCGATTGGTGAATTTAATGATTGATTGGTAATATTTACTCGGATGAAAGTGATTAACAGGTTAATTATATGTGAATGATGGTCATAAAAGCGATAAACATGGATAGGACGAACCGGAAACGGATTATTTACATGAAATTATGATGAAAGCGAAGAACATTAATGAGTCCTCTATTGAAATAAGTCAATTAGACTAAATACGACGGATATACAACGAATATGCGAATGAACAGATTAAACTATATCAATGACGAATTCCAGAAACTCAATATGAACAAATTGAATCTCTAAAATCCGGGTTTGAATTCAATGACGAAAACCCGTAAATATCGGATTATTTAGGATTTAAGTCGGATTTATGATGAATTAAAACATGCTAATGATGAATGATTACAATATATGTGGATTATATACTATTACGACGAAGAATTAACAGACGAAACAAGCAAAAGAAAGATTTGAATACGAATTACGAGAGGACAAACGAAGAAGAAAGGAAGCGAGGCTGCGGCGGCCCTCACGAAGAGGCGCAGCAGGAGCTGCGCTCCTTCGAAGAGGCGCAGCAGTTGCTGCGTTTTTTTTCGACGGTTATTTACTGGGAATCCGCAAAAATAGATTTTAACAAAGGGTTTTAGAAATCGATTTTAACGGTATTTTCGACGTAAATCTTACAATTGACAACAATAAAGTAAAATACAATAAATAAATAGGATCATACACCCTCAGACTTACATGTTGACGAAACGAGAAGGACTAAGATATCGATTAGTGAATGCTCGACGCGAATGCAAAGAGAGTGCCCTCGTAAGAGGAAAACGATTGATTAATTAAGTTGATTGAGTGTAGTTGGTCAAATTGGTCGGTCATGCAACGGAGAGGCTGGTACCCGGAAAGATCCGAGCTTACGTGGTCGAAAGTTCAAGCACGTAGGCGCCGATGAAAGTAGAACAAAGTCTAGAATGCAAAGGGAGAAGAGAAGGGCGGACACTCGCGTGAGAAATATGAGGAACGAAAGCTCCTATTTATACTAATCACACGACGGAATTAGGGTTTCAGAGACTCTTTGGAAGTGAATCTCGGAAAGATATGAAAAAGATACGTAAAACATGCAGAAAAGGGCATGGGAAGAGCGCGCAGCGAGCCCACTGCGTCTCTTGGAAGAAGAGGCGCGCCCTTTGCGTCTGTTCCCGTGAGGTTTCCTCTTTGAAGAAAGATTTCGCGTTTGAGTTATGGTAGGACGGAAATAACTCGAATATCTTATGAATATTACGGGATATTATTTGACAAAAGATAAAATTTGTGAAATATGGAATAGAAATATCCAGGAACATTCGAACATTCGACTCGGGATTTAACGATTATCGAGAAAATGGAGACGGTTTTTGACCCGGACTCGAATGTACTCTAATTATCGCCAAAAACGACCGTATCGGGACGTAGATGACAACTAAGAGGTAGACATTTAATATTTGAGCAATCACTTGACGAAAATCTTACGAACTGTCACAAATCGTTCCGCGTATCAAACATGCGGCCCAATCATCACCGGGTGGCTTGCGGGAGGTGCAGAAATGAAGTATCTATAGAGCCCCCACTTTGACTGAGGCTTGGACAAGGCAAAAGTCAAAGTATAGCCATCAGGTCAATCGAAGATTACAACCTGACGACTATGGCGACGCGAGGCGGCTCAAGGGGTCTGAGCCAAGGACCTGTCGTCGCGAACATTTTAGAGTCTGTCGACTATCGGGGAGGGTCGTTTAAAGTCCATTAGACTACGTAAGGAAGCTCGCCAGCCATAAGAAGATACCATACCTGAGACTTGTTCTCGAGATGCTTCCGGAGAATGACACCTTTGCCGAACTCCGTGAGGAATAAATATCGAAAGCAGCAGGACGTCGGTAGAAACTGCTGGGGAATCCGCTTGCGTCGGTCTCAAGCGAACTCTGGCAAAAACTTGAGGTTGAATCGGCTTGCGTCGCTCTCAAGTGAACTCTTGTTGGGGAATATATTGAGGATTAGGAACATCTTGATCGCCTTGGAAGAAATCTTGAGTGAGCAATCGCAAAAAATACTGCTACTGGGACAAATATTTTGACGACCTAGGAACATCTTGATCGTCATGGAAGAAATCTTGAGTGAGCAATCGCAAAAATGCTGCTGGCTGGGACAAATGCGAGTCGGAACGAAAGAAAATCGTCGAATGGGCCCAGAGATTAAAATAGCATTGTGGAAGAGGCGCACCAAAGATGGGCCCACAAATAACGAACTTATAACGAATTTTTGAAAATCCGTATGGAGGGAACAAAAGGAAGAGGCGCAGCAAGAGCTGCGTCTCTTGGAAGAGGCGCTTGCGCCCTGCTGCGTCTTTTCCCCAATTTGGCTTTCCGCATAAAAACGCGAAAATCGAGGCATTTGTTTCATTATTTGAAACACATTCACACGATTTCTCTCTCAAATCTTCACCATTTCCGCCAAGGTTTGATTCAAAAGCTTTCTTTAAACATGACTAATCGAGGTATGTGTCTTGATCTTGCATTAATCTTCTACATTCGTCGAATTTTGAGCCGCGAAAATTAGGGTTTTCGACCCTTTTGATCGAAAATTTGGGGCTTTTTCCCCAAACGGACTTGCCTTGCCAAATTGATGTTAGAAATGGATAGTAGGTAGTGTTAGGAACACAACCATGCATTCGCTTCTAATTTTCATCAAGTTTTGAGCCTTTGAATGAATTTTGAGACGGTTTTACAGCTGAACCGTAATTTGCTTCGAAAATAGCCTTAGGATTTCCCATTGGCGATGAAATCTGATATTTGGGATCCTTGAACGATGGGTAAATTTCCTACCATCTCGGAATTTTGGTTTGTGACAACTTTTTCAGGACACCTTTCTAGGGCATAATCACCGTTATAGCGAAATGCTGCCGAATTTCCGACTCGAACCCGGAACTAGGCTTCGAATTGGACTTGACTTGACCCAATTTATCGCATGAGTGATCGGGTTGGTGGGAACGTGGCCAAGGATGGCAGAGTCGGGAGTAGTTTCAGGGCTTTGAAGGCTCGAAGACCCCTTAACAAAGGTTTGTCGTCGTATGACGCGGCCTGAATTTGCTTTAATGTTGCAGGTGATGAGGCTTCTACTTCTGGGAGAGCTCCCATGGAGATAGACGCCGCTATTGTTGAGGAGGCTTTAGAGCAGGCCTTCACCGCTGCGGTGATGGCTGCTGGAGACGAGGCTCACGAGGAGGAGGCCGTCGAGGAGGAGGAGGCCCCGAGACGGGCCAACGTTGGGCGAGGAGGTCGTCAGCTAAGAGGAGCTCCTGCGTGGGCTGAGACTTGGGAGAGTAGGCACCTCGTGTGGGCTGCAGAGGGTCACCTGTCCTACATGACGGTGAAGAGCTTGGTAAATAAGAATTCACTACTCATTATTCATCCTCTTTCATTCTTTTTTGTCCAAATTTCTTTCAAATTTCATTCAAAACTAAAGATAGCTTTGTTTCAAATCATAATAGGAGGCCGGGAACATCAGGTCGTTCTCGGGTTACACGACAGCGATGGAGCACTACGAGCAGCTGTCAGCGGAGGAGAGGGCCATGATCGAGCGTGGAGCGTTCGGTCCTCTGGTTCAGGTCTGGAGGGATATCGTGAAGAGGAAGTTGCAGGCTAACCTTAGCATGGTCCGCGCTTTCTTGGACCGATTTTGGGACACGACCTCCACGTTTCACCTACCTTTTGGTGAGGTGGGTGTCACTCTGGAGGATTACGGCATGATTTCTGGTCTGTCGTGTGGGGCCGAGGAGATGGTGTGGCCGGAGATTGCCATGAGGGAGGACTCGGCCGAGGCGAGGAGATTGATCGGCTGGAACTTGTCGCCGAAGGCTGTTGCAGTGCCGGGTTTGGTACCCAGTACTTACGTTCGAGACTACATTGCGGGGAAGACCCCAGCGCTGATGACGATTGATGGGAGGGAGACGGCTCCTCCTCCTGTACGGTGAAGCGAGGGGCTCGTCCCGTGGCTTTGGTGGTTTTCGTCTTCGATTTACCTCGGAGACAAGGGCGAGAGGTCGTCGACGAAGCTTCTTCCCTTTCTTTCGACCGAGTTCCCTAGGGCGTTGGGGACCGGGTCACTCTGGTTTTGCGGTCCTCATCCGCTTCATGAGGGCCATGGTTCGTCCGGAGTTGATGGAGAAGGGGACTTCTCCGGCGCATTTGTCGGACACAGGCTCTTGTTGGAGGTATGAACCTTCCTTTAGACCAAAGTAAATTTCTTTCTTTATCAAATCACGAAAGATAGTAATTGATTATTCTGTTTTACAGGCGTGGGTGTACTCCTACTTTCCGGGCCTCGCGCCCAAGAGGACGGAGCCGTTGGAGAGGGCCTATCCCGTGGTGAGGGATTGGGTCATGTGTCGGACGAAGAGCAAGCGTTCTTCTCACAATGTCTACCGGCGGGACGTGAACGCTCTTCAGCTGAGCAGTGTGAGTATCCCATTTGTATTCATTTACTCTTCTTATACTTTGCTTTTCATTGGTCATAGGGATGATCTGTGCTTTTATATTGTCGCAGTGGGTGCCCAGACCTTGGGCGGAGTACGCAGGAGCGCCCCCTTTTGTCGCTGAGGTCCTTCGACCTAGGAGCCCGAGTCGGCTCTTTGTTGAGGACGTCGATGGGTCTGTGTGGTACTTGGGCCGGCGGTTGGCTCGTCGGTGCTCTTGGGACGCATTGACGGTTCCGTCGATCCTCCCGGGACGATGTTTGGGAGCCTTTCGAGGCCGAGAGGGAGGCGGACTTGGCGGTGCCGTGGCGACGACCTTCTTCTCGCTGGCGAGGACTACTCGGCGTTCCTTTACGGGAGGTCGGCGTCGGCGGTAGTGGTGAGTGTCTTTTACTTTTTTTCTTGATTTGATTCCGAGAATTACGACGAAGGATCATCGATTAATGAGAGCCATTTGTCTTTGCAGGAGGTTGAGGCGGCGGGCATCGAGCCCCCAGTGTACCCCGAGACCCTCGAGTACACCGACGCGACCGGGAGGACGACGATCTCCGAGCTGCGTGACTTTGACGTAGCCGTGACGGATCTTGGCTTAGATGATGGCGCAAGATCGATTCGGAGGGTAAGCCTCTAACTTGTATGACTTTTGTGTAAGAACACATTTGATTGAGTTTGCTCAATTTCCGAGAATTTTTTTGATAATGCGGTCGCGCCGTCCGGTTCGTGGCGCTATGGAGGGTGGCCAACCGGTGCGAGCTCGCCATCGAGGCACTCGTCGTTGGTCGAGGTCGTCGGGTATGAAACTTATTTGAGTTTTTGATTTTGATTTTCGATCTTGCTTGAATTGATTGACATGAGCCAATTTGTTGCTATTTGGGGGTGACCGTGAGTGGAGCGAGAGTTGACCCGATCTCGGGAGGAGATGGCTCGCTTTGCCGAGGGAGCTCGAGGTTCGGATGCCGAGATCGCCGTTCGGTGGCGAGAGTTGCCGAGTTGGAGGGCGCCAGCAGTAGTTTTGTGTAGTTTTGTAGACTTGTACATTTGGACATCCGATTTTGAAACATTTTTGGACTGTTTGGGCGCAAGCCCGGTTTGCTTGAACTTTTGGACTTTGTTCGGGCGCAAGCCCCCGATTTGCTTGTACATTTGCTCTGTTTGGTGTATATACGGTGGCACGAGTGCCCTTTCTGTTGGGTTGTGTTGCTTGTACCTGCAGGTTAGTTCTTGAACAGGTTTGGTAGATAACGGTTTGCGCCGTCATGCTGCCGAAATTTACATAGAAATTACGCAAAACATACATTTTATATACATAAGGCCTTTAATCAGCGCAAAATGAGACGCAAAAGAACCCGAGGAAAAGCAAAAAAATTTGCCGGAAATGACCGGATGGTAGGGAGGGTTACCCCCTAAAAAAAAGAAAAAAGAAATCTGTAAGTTAGAGATGTGGAAATGAAATTAGGAAAATAAAAATAATAATAAAAAAAGTAAATGAATTATAATGGAAATTATGTCCTAAAATGGGGAATTAAAAATGAAAATGAAATGTATTTCCTAAGATGAAAATGTGCACATGTGGTAAAATGGCGAACTGTCGATGTCGTCTCAAAATGCGTGCCCGCGAAAATAGGAAACTTGAAACATGGTAAACTGCTCGTATTTACCAAAATAAAATCCTGTAGGAATAGGAAATTATTCGTTATAGAATTAGGAAAGATCCAAACGCGGAAATCACAGAAGTGAGACTGGGGAAGAGGCGCGAAGATGAGTGCGTCCCCTCAAGAGGCGCAGCGAGTGCTGCGCCTCTTCCCAAGCAGGTCCGTTCTGGCGGATTTTTGGAAACAACATTTAGTATAAATAGAAGCATCGACGGGGCGTTAATTCACACAATTCTTCCGTCTCCTCCTCGTCTATTCACATAAAACTCTCAAAATAAATCTTCAAGAGGAAATTGTCATTATGAATACTTTGGAGATCCGCTTGAAGGAATGGACCAACGAGTTTTCGAATATGGAGAAGCACGACATGGGTGCTTATAACCTTGGGTCTTTGTTGAGTTTGAAACTCATTAAGGTAGTAAAACCGTTCTTGGATGCTTGCCTTGACTATTGGGACCCGAATTATCATGTTTTCGCGTTCCGGGAGGTGATATTTGCCCATTTCTGAAGAAATTGCTGCTATTGGTGGGTGGGACCCGAACATTTACCTGCCATCCCTTCTACTTCACAAGGGTACAAGAGCAAATTCAGAGACTTGCTTGGACTGACTAGACTTGAGGTGGATCGTCTAGTTACCCCGAAAGGCGTGAGGATGTTGGATTTTATAGACCGATTCATCAACAGGGCCGACCCTACTGTTTCTCATGTTGCTAGGAGGAGGGCATTTGGCTTTTGTTTCTTTGCACGTGTACGTCTTCCGGGGACACGTTGACGAAGACTTGAGAGGTGATCCCTGTCTTTTGAGCCTCATTGAGCAAATGGAGTCGCGCAGAGCCCGCTTGCTTATGCTTAGGAGAGATCATTTTGGGTTTGGATAATAGGAAATCCAACCGCGATCTGCCGTTCTTGGGGAGTCCCGTCATTTTGCAGGTAAAAGACATCATCTTCTTTTTTTTTTTTCCCTTTTTTTTTTCGATTTTTTTTTTTTCGATGTCTAATACCTGCTCTTGGTAGGTTTGGCTTATGGAACGGCTCCGATTGATCGAGCCCCCAGTTCATGCACTTTCCTATCATTCCCGTTCGATTGCGATGAGGACGCGGTTGTACATGGTGGACTTCACTCGGGTCTGCGATTATTGGAAGAACAAGCTGAAGAATGATGATGGTCCGTTGATTAGGTGGGTTGTACCGTGGTGGCACCTCAAGTCATCCTTTGGAGTATCTTCCTTGGATCCCACTAGGTCCGTGCGCATTCCGGGATTGGAGTTTATGGTATGCATTTTTCCGGAAAGATTGATGAGGCAAGTTGGGTTGAAGCAGACGATCCCTAGGCTTGATACCGTCCCGCAGACTGCTATGGCGCTTTTTACAGAGAGCCGAAGGGAGTGGGCCATTAAATGGGCCCAAAGAAACATGTGGTTCTTGAGCTTCTCCGCCAATGCTTTGTGGGTGTCGGACTCTTATCTGAGGTGGAGAAAGACTGCAACTCCGGAAGAGCGCGAGAGATCGAGGAAACGCGAGCTGTTGATTACAAGGTGCGCGAGGGAGAGAAAGAGAAGGAGAAGCATCTGACAGAGGGAGAAGAAGAAGCCGGATTTCAAGTCATTCATCCTTCAAAGAAATCAAAGACTACTCCTGTCGCGGAAATGGTGGTTGGCAAGAATGGCAGAGTCAGGCCTCGAGAAAGACCGTTGGTGATTAGGTCTGAAGTGGTGCAAGAGCGCCCGGCTCGAGGTCGTGACAAGACATATGACAAGAATGACAAGGGCAAGGGGAAGATGGAGGAATAGCCCGAGTCTTTATTTATTATTTGATTATTATTATTATTGTTGTTGTAATAAAAAGGAGGGATTGTTAGAATCCTAGCCTATTCTATTTTTATTATGTAACGTACTACTATTATTAGAAAGTGAATGAAATAAAAAAGGTTAAATGGTTATGAAACCGTTGAGATTTTCCACTTATTATTCTTGTCGAATTTCAAATGCAATGCAAATGTCCTTCTATTTACATTTTTAGATATAATGGGTTGAATCCCGTGAAGGATTGCCTACGTATTCACTTAAAAAGCGAAATCAAACCCTTGCGCGTAGTTCGAGTAAATGTAAAAGAATAATTGTTCGAAGCAAGAGCTTGTAATGAACATAGAAAATATGCATGAGCTTTTGCTTACTCTGGAGGTGCGAATTTAGTTTGTTTGATGATATGAGGATGACAAACTTGTCAAAATGCAAGAACACAGTGACATTTAGCTTATTTCAGCTTGGCCAGGGGCCGTTTATTTAGTGTCACAAGAGCGACACATGGGTTTACACGAGGCGCGTTTTTGTCCTATTCTAGGCATAGTACCGTTTCAATTGGTCAAGGTTTGTGGGGTTTGAAAACTCATTCCCATCTAGGTCTGTGATTCTAACCACACCCCCCGGGAGTATGGATTTGACTAGAAATGGTCCGGCCCAGTTAGGTTTGAATTTTCCCCGTGGGTCGACAGGTAAAAGAGCTCTAACCGATTTGAGTACTAAGTCTCCTTCTTTGATGTTTCTTGGCCTAACCCTTTTGTTGAAAGCTCGTTTGATACGTGCTTGATATGTTTGGACATTATGTAAGGCCCGTAGCCTACGTTCATCCAGGAGGATGAGTTCTTCATACCTATCCCTCTTCCAATCGGCCTCCGGATTTGACTTTCTAGTAGAATACGCAAGGATGGTATCTCTAGCTCATTGGTTGTACGACTTCCATTCCGTAGGTCAAATAGAAAGGAGTAGCCCCGGTGGGCGTCCCGACAGACGTCACGGTACCCCCATAAGGCGAAAGGTATCTTGCTTGGCCAATCTCTATAGTTGTCAATCATTTTCTTGAGAATTGTGACAACATTCTTGTTTCTTTGCCTCTACCGCGCCGTTAGTCTGTGGTCTATAGGGCGAAGAGTGGTGATGCTTTATCTTGTATTTGGCTAGCAATTGCTCGGTTTCAGCTTGGAAGTGTGACCCATTATCGATAATGATCTCATGTGGGCAACCATATCGACAGATGATGTTATTTTGTATGAATTTGGCCACATTTTTGGCCGTAAGACCAGTGTAGGAAGCCGCTTCTACCCATTTGGTGAAATAGTCAATCGCCACTAGAATGAAACAGTGACCTCTGTTCCGGTGGGGTTATTTTCCCGATTATGTCAATTCCCCATGCGAGAGAATGGCCAAGGAGATGTCATCGTGTAGAGCAACGAAGGAGGGACATGTTGTACATTCCCGAAGATTTGACAATTGTGGCAATGTCTCACGTATTTGATGCAATCGGATTCCATTGTGGTCCAATAATATCCCAAACGTGTGATTTTCTTTGCCATCATGGGCCCACTCATGTGAGGACCGCATTCTCCGTCGTGGACTTCTTCCATCACCTTTCGTGCCTGTGAATGATCAAGGCATCGTAGGACTACACCAAGAGGTGTTCTTTTGTATAATTCTCCTTGCATCAGAATGTATTGGGAAGCTAATAGGCGTATAACACGTTGTCCCCTTTTGTCCATATCCGGTGGATAGGTACCATTAAGCTTGAAATTCAGGATTGCTTGGAACCAGGGCTCTTGTGCGATTTCCTCTTCATCGGTGATTTGATGGACATAAGCCGGCTCTGACCGTCGTTCGATACACAAAGGCATTTCCATCATGTGATCTGGCATATTTATCAAAGATGCAAGTTTCGCAAGAGCGTCTGCAAATTGATTTTCCTCCCGAGGTAGGTATAGGTATGTTACGTGATCAAAGAATTGAGCAACTTGGTCTATCCTAGCCTGATAGGGTGCGAGGCTTTCGCTTCGGATTTTCCAGGATCCTGTAACTTGGTTGATAATCAGTGATGAGTCCCCATGTACCCGGAGGTTTTTAATGCCTAAGCTTACTGCCGCTTGTAGTCCAATGAGACAAGCTTCGTATTCTGCAGCATTGTTTGTCACCTCGAAGTCGAGTTTGACAGCAATCGGTGTATGCTCACCTTCAGGAGAAATGAGCAACACTCCTATCCCAAACCCTCTTAAGTTTGATGCTCCGTCAAAGTATAGGTCCCAGGAGTCTACATCAGTTTGAAGTATGTCCTCGTCGGGAAATGACCAAGTATCTATGGTTTGTGCGTCATTGATAGGATTTTCTGCGAAGAATTCGGCGACGGCGCGACCTTTTATAACTTTCAGGGGCACATATTTGAGGTCAAATTCCGAGATCATCAGAGTCCATCTTGCCATACGTCCGTTGAGGACGGGTTTCTCGAAGAGGTATTTGACGGGGTCCATTTTGGAGTATATCTTGACGGAGTAGCTAAGCATATAATGACGTAGCTTCTTCGTTGCCCACACAAGAGCGAGGCATGTCTTTTCGAGTTGTGAGTATTTGCACTCGTACTCCAAGAACTTCTTACTTAGATAGTAAATAGCTCTTTCTTCACTTCCTACAGTTTGAGCTAGCATGGCACCCATGGCGGTTTCAGTTACTGTGAGATATACGCCAAGAGGTTGATCTTGTTGCGGCGGCATGAGCACTGGTGGTTTAGCCAATATCTCCTTAATTCGGCCAAACGCATTTTGACAATCATCATCCCACATGGTATGGTCTGTTTTCTTGAGTTTCTTGAAGATAGGCTCACAAATCATCGTGAGTTTCGATATGAATCGACTTATATACTGCACTTTTCCCAGGAATCCTCTGACTTCTTTTTCTGTTTGAGGTTGTGGCATTTCGATTAGAGCTTTGATTTTGGAAGGATCTATTTCTATACCCCGTTGACTAACAACGTATCCTAGGAGTTTGCCAGATGTTACCCCAAATGTACATTTCTGAGGATTGAGTCTCATGTTGTACTTTCGTAGTCTTGCGAAGAACTTGCGAAGGTTCGCAATATGTCCCTCTCTTTCCTTGGATTTGACGATCATGTCATCTACGTATACCTCAACCTCTCTGTGCATCATGTCATGTAGGAGTGTAGTTGCGGTGCGTTGGTATGTAGCTCCGGCGTTGATCAATCCGAACGGCATTACTGTATAACAATAGGTTCCCCATTGGGTGACGAACGCGGTCTTATGCATATCTTCCACGGCCATCTTGATTTGGTTATAACCCGCATATCCATCCATGAAGGATAGTAATGCGTGGTCTGCAGTATTGTCTACCAATATGTCAATGTGAGGTAGAGGGAAGTCATCTTTTGGACTCGCTTTGTTCAAGTCCCTAAAGTCAACACAAACACGGATTCTCCCATCCTTTTTGGGTACAGTACTATGTTAGCTACCCAAATGTCGAGAATACTCGGAGACTTTGATGAACCCGGCTTTGAATTGCTTGTCGACTTCTTCCTTAATATTTAGAGCCCATTCTGTTCTCATTCGTCGAAACACATTTCTGAGGTTTGAAACCTGGCTTAATCGAGAATCCTATGTTCGGCGATATCCCTGTCGATCCTGGCATGTCTTTGTAGGACCAAGCGAAAACGTCTTTGAATTCATTTAGGAGGTCTATGAAATCGGCCCTTTCGGTAGAGCTCAAGGTAGTCCCTATCCTAAGTTCTTTGGGTTCTAGTTCGATTCCAACATTGATGGGTTCGGTGTCCTCTATTACTGGTCCCCCTTCCCCTTCCTGTAGTATTTCTTTGGCTACGTAGGGAGGTAGTTCGATTGAGACTGGGTCTTGGTCATCCTCAGTATCATCGTAAACAGAATTGCACTCAAGATAACACAAAGAGTAAGCAGAACCTGATTTATTCATATTAAGATTTGAGTAAAGTTGAAACAAAGAAGCCAACCGATCCATGGTCAGTGGCGGCAAAGGGACGATAATGGTGGGGCATTTCCCGAACTACCGTGACTACTCGAGGCTAAGCTAGGAGAAATGAAGGGAGTGGGGATGACAACAGGAGTAGATTCTCTAATGACTTCTCTAGACTCCGACTCTGACTCCGACTCCGACTCCGACTCGAACTCGTCGTCTTCTGGTTCTCCTTTGAACATCTCTCCTTCTCCGGTGGTGAGCTTGAAGAGTCTTCCTTGGTTGTTGGTCCATTTGATAGATTTTCTCCATCCTTTCTGCTGCTTTGTGTCGGTTTCTGTGATCAACGCGGTGGGGTTGAAGCGATCGTCCTGATGTATCATAGTAATGATCTCATCCTGCGCGGCCCTAATGAATCGATCTTCTCCAAACAATAGGCTAATAGCTTGTTCGTCGAAGCAAGGTGCTTGACGGGTTTTGTCGGTAGGAACCGTTTCTGGAGGAATGAAGTAGCAATCGTGAAAGATCTCGATTCCGGCTAACTTCCTCTCAAGATAATGCCAAGGTTCGGGAAATCCATGAAAGAGTTCTGAACTTCCTTCTTGAACAAAGTATCCGTTTAAAGTAGGGAGATATGGCCTCATTTGGACTCCTACGTGCTTGCGATTTTGGACTTGGGCGAGCATTTCGAGAACTTCTTCTTTTGTGGGTTTGTACCCTATTCCAAGTGGTATCCTTGTCGAGTTGCCTTCCTTGTATGGTGCGAAGGTATTCTTCCGAATTGGGTTCAAAGGCATTCCAGAGAAGTATCCCTGGGATTTGAGTATGTGGTTGACCACCAAGTTAGAGTAGGGATTATAGTATAAGGGTGCCAACTCACTTTCTATAACGGTTACACTTTGGAAGCCCCCAAGTTCGTATACGGGATCCGCAAGGACTTGATTGTTTGATTGCTTCTCGATTATTGCCTTGATGGGTGACGAAGTGATCGTCACAACTTTGCCATTTAGTGGGATCTTGATCTTTTGGTGAAGGGTGGATTTTACCGCTTTGGAAGCGTGAATCCAAGGCCTTCCCAGAAGTATGTTGAATGAAGCTTCAATGTCCACTATTTGGAAGTTAACCTTTCGTTCAATTGGCCCCGTGGCTATGGTTAGGTTAGCGAGTCCTACCACTTTTCGTCGTGTACCGTCATATGCACGAACACCTTGATTTGTAGGAGTCCAATCCGACTCTTTCATGCCTAGTTTGTATGCCGTTTTGAGGGGTATGACGTTGACCGCGGAGCCATCATCCACCAAGGTCATTGGCACATTCTTCTTTAGACAAATGACAGTGATGTATAGAGCAAGGTTGTGACTAGCGCCAAAAGGTGGCAAGTCTTCATCCGAGAAAGTAATAGGATTACTTAGCTTAGGTGATTCTAGGAAGACCAAGTTGACTACATCTTCAGGAGTGGAGTTATGTGCCACATTCAATTTGGCCAAAGCTTGCAGTAAAGCTTGGCGATGTGGAAATGAGCTTGCCACTAGTTGCGGTGAAAGATCGGCCTTGGTCTTCGTAGTTGCTTGAGCAAATGGTCAGTGTGGTCATCTTCGTTGTCATTTGGTGTGATGACGTTGGTTGGACCGTTTTGAGTAGTGCTTTGATATGGGCGACCCGAACGAGTTAGGTGATCCACATCTTGGTCTTCACCATTTTGGACTATTTCTTTGACTAGGGAGTTTTCAATGAGATATTCGTCCTCATCATCATCGGCCCAAACCCCATTAACTGCAGCTAGTTCCCTCATTCTCATGATATCACCTTCTAGTCGTATGATTTGATCGACTAGTTTATCGACCATGATGACTACTTCTTGCATAGTGGCATTTTGAGAGAAGATCAATGGTACACGTTCTTTAGGTATTGCGTTGGGATTGCGCAAGGTCGTTACCATGTTTTCTAGTTCCCATACTTGTCTATCTACACTCCTTGCCCATGTGATGAAGTCGGAAATGGTAGGGGAGATAGTAGAGTAGAGCCTTTCTTTCTCAATTGCATGAATTTCATTTTCGGTGGGAGAAATGAGGTGTGAGCAATCTAAGGTAGATTCGTCACTTGTAATCACTAGAACTCCAAGAGGATTCTGAGTGTTGTTGGGCTTACCTCCTGGTGGAATTGGAAGTCGACCATCTTCAATCATATCTTGAAGCACGTGTTTCAACTTGTAGCATTTTTTTGTGTCGTGCCCTTTGCCCCTATGGTACTCACAAAGTATGAATTTTCATCCCAAAACTTGGACTTCCTTTCGGGTTCGGGAGTAGGTCCAATGGGTTGGAGTTTACCTTGCTTCATTAGCCTTTTTAGAGCGTTGGAGTACGTATCCCCAAGGTTTGTGAATTTCCTTGGTGAGGTAGTTTTCTTGGATGGCTCGAGAAGGTTAACTTCGTCGGTCTTGCTAGTAGAGCCGTATGAACGACTTGTGGACCCTTGATATCCTCGACCTACCGTTTTGGACAAGAGTCCTTTACGGATGTCATCTTCAATCCGTGTCCCTAATACGGTTAAGTCCTTGAAAGTCTTGATGTTTTGATATCTCAAATGGTTGGCATATATGGGCTTGAGATTATCCACAAACTTTTCCACGAGAGTAGCCTCATCCGGGCGTTCAACTAGTTGAGTACTAGTTTTCCTCCACCTACTTAGAAAGTCGGTGAATCCTTCTTTGTCATTTTGGGTAAGAACCTCTATAGTATGCATGTTGACTTGGATCTCGGCATTATCCGCATATTGTTTAGAGAACTCGACTGCGGCGTCTTCCCAAGTAGCGACTTTCTTGTGATCTAAAGTGTAGAACCATTGCTTCGGGATGGTGTCAAGAGATGAAGGAAAGATCCTTAAGAACGTCTCGGGTTTGATGCCTTTGATAGACATGTAATTCTTGAAGGCACGGATGTGATTCAAAGAGTTCTCATGCCCCTTGAACTTAGGGATATCCGTCATGCTAAAGTTGGTTGGCAATTTCGAATTGACGGCTTCATACTTGCGATTGTTTTCCCTATAAATGTCATCCCCCTTAAGGTACATCAATTGCTCCTCTAGGTATTGGAGTCTTTTCTCAGCTGCAGTCATCCCCATGAGAGGATTCTCATCCCTAGACTCGTCATCGGAATTACGTAGCACCTAACTTTTAAGGGGAGGCAACTCTCCCTCTACGTCATAGATACGGCTTTCGATGTGATCAAGGCGGTCGTAGGTTTGCTCTTGGGTAACTTGCATTTGGGCTAGCGCGGCTAGGATTCGATCATTACTATCTTGAATTTGTTGGAGATTCGTTTCATCACTTGATCCGGGCATCTTGGAAACTGGATAAGAGATCGGCGACGAATCAAAACACGATCGACCATTCTATCACACTTGCTAAAAGAGAAAATGTTTTGACTCGTGAAGTGGGTGTGTGCCACTTGTGTTGAGTGAGTTTTGAAGAAAGACAAGGTCTTTGAAAATGTATATCCTAGTCAACTGTAGTGTAGTTGTAGGAGTGGACTCGAAGTGAGGTTTTGAAATGGGCTTGCGGCCCGAATTTTGACTCGACAAACGGACAGAGTTTTGACCGGATTTTGCGCTAATTGAAGGCCCTTTTTTTTTCGAAATTTTGTTTTGAAATTTGGTTTTGATTTTTGAAAATTCGTCATGATTTTGTTTAGAAATGGTGATCACGTAAGGTTTACACATTTATACAAGCATTATAACGGGATGCTGAGTGCATTTAAAAGGGTTTTGGTTTAAAGGGTGGGTTGCCATACCGAACCATCAAACCCGAAGTCTGTGGAGAGGCTCGTGCCAAACAAGAGTAAGACCGATTCCTAGTCCATTTCCTCAAGTAGTGAAGGCCCTTGATACAAACAAGAGTAAGCATCATGGTATGGATGACGTCAATCGCTATCCATCCTTAGGCCCAAATAAGAATTAGGACCGTTTAGACGGGACGAATGGTCGAATGGGTTGGGTTGGGCCTAGGAAGGCCGAATAAAACAGTCTAGGAAGACCGAGTTATGAAAACCGACAATTGTCTTGTACAAACTTATTCCCTAACCTTGTTCAAGTTTCACCCTTAGCTACACGTAAGTGTATATCCCAGTGAGTCGCCAAGCGTGGACAGCGGGCCGCCACGGGGCGCTTGGTGAAGGTCGAAAACAAGCGTTTGCATTTTGTATGGAGTCGCCACCAATTTTTATGGGAAATTGGAACCGTTCGAATACCTCGTGTCATGTCAGGACACAAAGTAGTGACATGAACACTAAGCAATCGTTACCCTTAGCATTCTATGTCTAGAATGACTCTCGTGGATGCCAATGAACACGGGTGCTCACGGAGATCTGGAGTAAGGGGTGAGGGTACGTATTAGGAAGCTCTTTTGATCGAACACCTAATCCCGCCCGCCTCGATAGCGGCCTCTACTAATGATTAGGGAAGTTATTCGTACTTGATATATCGTCGGCTATATGCATGCAATGCAACATCCAAGTTTTAATCCTAGCATGTGAGAATTAATACTAAGTCGGTGAACAATTAATTTAGCATACAATTGGGTCGAAGTTGGATTTAATGTTGATTTACATGTGAAGGCATACAAGCAATAAAAGAAATACAATGATTATAAATTACAATAATGAAAATTACATTAATTACAATGGAACAGGCGATTTATGTCGAAAATACTTTTAAAACGGATAATTTGAGAAAAAGAAATAAAAGAAGGAATTACGAACAGAACAGAAGTGATAATACGATTAGTAGTTAATGATACGTAAGCTAATTAAACTACATCAAGGCAGAAACGGAGTTCAGGGACAGAAATCATCTGGAACAAAGCGCGGCGAGATCTGCGCCCTGGAAGAGCGCGGCGATTTGCTGCGTGCATTCCAAGGGTGAGTTCTCAGCGATGGCGAAGCGCAAATCGTTAATGTCGATTGGTGAATTTAATGATTGATTGGTAATATTTACTCGGATGAAAGTGATTAACAGGTTAATTACATGTGAATGATGGTCATAAAAGCGATAAACATGGATAGGACGAACCGGAAACGAATTATTTACATGAAATTATGATGAAAGCGAAGAACATTAATGAGTCCTCTATTGAAATAAGTCAATTAGACTAAATACGACGGATATACAACGAATATGCGAATGAACAGATTAAACTATATCAATGACGAATTCCAGAAACTCAATATGAACAAATTGAATCTCTAAAATCCGGGTTTGAATTCAATGACGAAACCCCGTAAATATCGGATTATTTAGGATTTAAGTCGGATTTATGATGAATTAAAACATGCTAATGATGAATGATTACAATATATGTGGATTATATACTATTACGACGAAGAATTAACAGACGAAACAAGCAAAAGAAAGATTTGAATACGAATTACAGAGGAGAAACGACGAAGAAAGGAAGCGAGGAAGCTCGGCGGCCCTCACGAAGAGGCGCGGCGATTCTTTGCGTCCTTTCTCGACGGTTATTTACTGGGAATCCGCAAAAACAGATTTTAACAAAGGGTTTTAGAAATCGATTTTAACGGTATTTTCGACGTAAATCTTACAATTGACAACAATAAAGTAAAATACAATAAATAAATAGGATCATACACCCTCAGACTTACATGTTGACGAAACGAGAAGGACTAAGATATCGATTAGTGAATGCTCGACGCGAATGCAAAGAGAGTGCCCTCGTAAGAGGAAAACGATTGATTAATTAAGTTGATTGAGTGTAGTTGGTCAAATTGGTCGGTCATGCAACGGAGAGGTTGGTACCGGAAAGATCCGAGCTTACGTGGTCGAAAGTTCAAGCACGTAGGCGCCAGTAAGTAAGAACAAAGTCTAGAATGCAAAGGGAGAAGAGAAGGGCGGACACTCGCGTGAGAAATATGAGGAACGAAAGCTCCTATTTATACTAATCACACGACGGAATTAGGGTTTCGGAGACTCTTTGGAAGTGAATCTCGGAAAGATATGAAAAAGATACGTAAAACATGCGAGAAAAGGGCTGGGAAAAGCGCGGCAGCCACTGCGTCTCTTGGAAGAGAAGCGCGGCCCGCTTCTTGCGTCTGTTCCCAGGAGGTTTCCTCCTTTGAAGAAAGATTTCGCGTTTGAGTTATGGTAGGACGGAAATAACTCGAATATCTTATGAATATTACGGGATATTATTTGCCAAAAGATAAAATTTGTGAAATATGGAATAGAAATATCGGAACATTCCGAACATTCGACTCGGGATTTAATAGTTATCGAGAAAATGGAGACGGTTTTTGACCCGGACTCGAATGTACTCTAATTCTTGCCAAAACGACCGTATCGGGACGTAGATGACAACTAAGAGGTAGACATTTAATATTTGAGCAATCACTTGACGATAATCTTACGAACTGTCACAAATCGTTCCGCGTATCAAACATGCGGCCCAATCATCATCGGGTGGCTTGCGGGAGGTGCAGAAATGAGGTATCTACAGTTTGGACACGACATTTATCAATAAACTGATCTAGGAGGAGACAAACTTTGTCTTTAGAGAAAGATCAAACCTTTTTCTTGAGCTTAATTACCTTATGGTCAGAATCAGAGTCTGAGTCCGCGGAGTGAGCCATAAGACACTTGATGTCTTCTTTCTTTGATGATTTGGAAACACTTTTTGAGGAACTAGACGAGATGCTAAGTTTGGCGTCTAATTCATCCTCAAGGACATCGTCCTCTTCAGAATCAGACATGCCCCAAATAGCAGTCATTACTTTGTTTTTGTAATCACGTTTTTGCAAAGTCACGTTTTTCCTTAGATTTGATATCGTTCCACTTTGGGCATTCTTTGATTTGGTGACCTTTGTCACCACATTTAAAGCAACCAATAGTGGAGTTAGATCTTCTCTTAGGAAAACGGCGTTTACTAGAGTTGTTGCTATACCTTTGAGAGTTTCGACCATTTATCATGCCAACAATATTTTTAGTGAACATTGCAAACTCATCATCTTCATCCTCCTCATCACTTGAGAGAGCATTAAGAGCGAGTCATTTCCCTTTAGAGCTTTCACTAGAACGCTTCATGAGAGTTAACTCATGAGCCATAAGTGAGCCCATAAGTTCATCAAGGGTGAGCAAAGAAAGGTCCTTAGTTTCCTCAATAGCCGTGACCTTCGGTTGCTATTTTTCAGTTAGGCTACGAAGGATTTTACGAACTAAATCCTCGGATTGAAAACTCCTACCTAAACTCTTAAGGTCATTGACAATACTATAAAACCGTGAAGACAAACTATTAATTGACTCATCTCGTTCCATATTGAACATCTCATATTGTTGCATGAGAAGATCAATACGGTATTTCTTGACTTGTGACGTTCCCTCATAAGCAAGGCTTAGGGTGTCCCAAATCTCTTTGGCTGAAGCACATCCAGATATACGATTAATCTCTTGGTCACTGATCCCATATTGAAGAATGGACATGGCCTTAGAGTTTTTCTCGATTTTCTTATAGTCGGCCTCAACATACTTATCCTCACTTTTCAAGGTACTAGTTCCATCAGCATTAGTCACTTCGATTTTGAGGGGACCCTTTTGAATGATTAACCAACATTCATAGTCCGCACTTTTGACATAGTGCTCCATGCGATGTTTCCACCAGGCATAGTTTTCTCCCTTGAAAATGGGATACTTAGTGTGTTTTGAATCGTCCATAACTATAGGATCAACTCTTTTGATTTAACCAATATCAAGAGCACGAGGCTCTGATACCAATTGAAGAGTTAAGAACGATTAACACCTAAGAGGTGGAGGGGGTGAATTAGGTGTACCTTTTAAAATTTTTATCCTTAGCTTAGTTAATTAATTACTTTAAGCTAAGAATATTGAAGTACAAGACTTGAGAAACTTAATTGAATGTAAGTTCACAAGAAGGTATAGCAGTTCTATGTCACAGTATAGGTGACTGTGACACAGAACTTGATTAAGTACATGCGAGAAATAGCAAAGTGGAAGAACGTAAAAGTAAATGAACAAACAAACGACATTTTAAAAATTGGTTCAGCCTCTACTCCGAGGCCTACGTCCAACCGTTATTTTATTGCTTGTTTAGAAATTTACTCAAACTTACTAAACCCCTTACAATGAAAATAACTCGGCAACCTACTCCGGTTGCACTCAAACTTAAGGCTACTCCGCTTCAAGAGTTTATGGGTTCTATCTCAAGGTGTTACAGAATCTTGAATCTCAAGAGTTCACTTAAATAAACATGGAGATTACAATGAAGATCTAACACGAGAATCATGGAACAAACTCATTATGTCACAATATCTGAATCGATACTTGGAGGTTTTGACTTTTTTTCGAAAACAATTTTGAAGACTTAAAATCAGAAAAACGTTTTGCAAACACTTGAAGAACAAAGCTTTAAATGCACAAATGATTTGCAAGGTTTTTACAATAAATGCTTTGGAAGTCTTGAGAAATAAATGTGACTAAGACACTCTATTTATAGTGGATTTAGTCTTAGGTAAGTACAACTTAGAAAGATTAAATCTAATATTAAAATGATAGCTTTGAGTGATGGTAAGTGTTAGACTATAGGATTGGGGCTTAAGAAATCAGAAAACTTAAGCTACTACACTCAACATGTGACAATTTACCAAAATGGCAAAAAGCTTCTCTTACTTTAGAAGTTTGACAAGTCTTCTTTGCCATTTTAGTAAAAGGTGTTTGCACAATTATAGAGGTTTAGTCAAGTGGGTTTGTGACTCCAAAATTTCAGATTATTTTCAAGCTTTTGAAAATTCAAATGTTTAAGCTTTAAAGTTTGCAAGGTTTTGACACTTAAAAACATTTGGTCGAAATTCCTCCTCCGTATGATAGTACCAGAAACCACAGTACAGCGTACTGTTGCATGGTTTTGCCATTACTTGACTTAAATGAGAATGTTACACTTACTCTTACATTTATCGACTAAGGCTTGGAAAATATCATTGTCGTGACTTCCTTGATTAGCTTGATCATCTTGAATCATTGTTGAAAGTCCATTTGATTGCTTCAATCACTAATTATTTCAACTAAGAGCAAACAATCAAATAACAAAGGGACTTGGCATCATCAATCCAATGTGTTCTAACAGGAAGCCCTTTAATCGGACACCCAATCCCGCCCGCGTTAGCGGCCTCTACTGATCGATCGTGGTTGTTTAAGTGCAAAAGTTGATAGAACGGTTAAAATGCATGAATGTGCATCCAAAAGTTTAACCTAACATGTGAGCTTTCTAAGTCGGTTTGTTAATCGAAGTATCAAGTATAAGATGTCAAGTTGGATTTAGATTGATTTGCATGTGAAAACGGAACTTAAACATCCATTTACCAAATTCGGGTCATGATGCTTAATACGATCCATTTGTTGAAAAAGGGTGTCAAATGACAAGTGTAAAAACTCAAATTTGTCAATCTGATCCGTCATGTATTCGGATTAACCGTAATCGGGATCGTTGATGCGTGTCTTTTATATGATGTTTTACACCCTATTTTACACGCATTTCAGAGCTCATTTATGTAGTTTATACTACTATTCTCCCTATTTCCGTCTACTTTCGTGTTTTTTGTACATTATTGCAGAAATGTGAAGAATCCAGCGGAAATCAAGCTAAATCCGTCCCCGAGTACCTTGCATTGCATTTGACGTGAAGTATTAACTCAAGGAACGAACTTGGTGCGCATTTCGAGGCCTAAAAGATAACTTTATGAGGAATTAGAAGCGGACTACCAACTATAGTAGTCGATCGACTGCCTCCTATGGTTGATCGACCAGAGCACGACATGCAGAAGCTACTGTATAGCGAGGGTTAGTCGATCGACCGATCCCAATGGTGGATCGACCAAGCCGTTATCTTGACGTGAATTAATAGAACGAGGATTAGGAAGTCCATTGTGTTTTAGGTTTTGAGAATAAAGCTACGTGATATTGCTATATAACGTAATCTGCTCATTCAGATACATTCATCCAGTTTTTATCCAGTTTTCATCATCTAGGTCTTTACATACAATTCAATAATCATTAGTTTAGTTTATTCTTTCATTAATAAAGTTCTCTTTGCATTCGGTTTTGATCTTTCCTCTGAAATTTCCTTCACGGTACTTTTCTGTTCTTATATTCAGTTTCATTACTTTGTTTGTTCATAGTATAGAATTGCTAGGTTAGATCTCCCGAAGCCAAATTATCGTTTTATGTTAATTGTTCGTTTAAATAATTTAAGCATGAATTCGAATGTCTTAATTGTTAAGTTTATTATTGTTATTATTTCCAATACGAGTAGCTAAACCCCTTGTGCTAGGATGTAGGGAATCTGTAGAAGTAAGCGGCATTAGAATAGTAGCCCTAAAACGTGCCATGGTCGATCGACTGGGTTCCCTGGTCGATCGACTGGCCACGTGAGATTAGCTTTGTTTTAATTAATTTAATTGCTATATTTGACGAATCGAGTGCACGCGACTAGTTGAATGTTTAGGAATTGACCGACCCAATAAAGATCGAAAGATAGGGAAGGGAGATAGCCTACCTAATTAAGACGACTAGATTAATGAGATCGAAAGAAAAGTTAATTTAGACTTTTAAATCACTTTTCAGGACGAAAGTTAGCATTAGTGATATTAGGGACCTGTGGCGAGATCGAAAGATGCTACCTGTTAAGAAAGGACCGAGAGGACTTCTTATTTTCCCATCTCACGTGTTCGTTTTGGACCTACCTAGTATACTGCCGCCGAAACTATAGTGAACCGACCATCTTAGCACCCTTTTATCATTTGATTTCATACATTTCTTTAGTTTTCTTTTAATTTTATTGCCATTAGTATAAATCAACTCAAATCAAATCCCCCTCACATTTGTTACCTTAGACTAAAATTAGACAACTATTAATTGCATCGCCTCCCTGTGGTTCGACCCTGACTGCCACTAGCTATAGTAGTTGTTTGGACTATAAATATTATTTTTGGTGCACACAACGGCAGGCATCAAATTGTGGCGCCGTTGCCGAGGAGGCAATTGTTTAAAATTTTTAGTTGTTTCTATTTTAGTCTTTTTCTTAGTTTAAGGGACATCTGTTCCTTAAACTATTCTCATATTCTATTTGTAGTTTCTTCTTATGCGCAGGTCACGGGGTGGTGAATTACTACCGTTCAATCCTGAGATTGAGAAGACTTTGCGTGAGTTAAGACGATCATCTAGAGTATTGCCGACAGAGGAAGAGCTGAGTACTCTGTCCAGTTACTACGAGAACGAGCTGTTTGAGGAGGATCCACCTTCGTCACCTATTTCTAATTCTTCAACAGAGACTGTCACATCTCCAGACATGGCTGAAGAAGCAAGTATAGCCAGTCACTCTGAGCCGACAGCTGAGAATCTCTATAAGGGATTCGCATTACCAGGGACGGATAGAAAATTCGAGCCGAAACCGTCTTATATCAACTTGGTTGAGAGAAACCAATTCGGGGGAGATGCAAATAAAGATGCAGCCAAACATATGGAGACATTCGTTGATTACTGCTGTTCCATACCCCCACCGACCGGTGTGACCCAGGACCAGGTGAAGGAGACTATGTTCATATTCTCTCTTCGTGATGCTGCAAGGGAGAGTTACCGAGACCTGGATCGAGCTGCTAATGGGATCACGGATTGGAATTCGCTGGCCTTAGCATTCTACAAGAAATATTTCTCTGCCTCGAAGACCAATGCGATTAGAGCTCAGATCACGAGCTTTAAACAGGGTCCTGATGAGAATTTTCATGAGGCATGGGTCCATTCAAGAAGCTGGTGCGAACTATTCCACACCACGGGTTTGAGAAATGGAGTCTATGCAATCAATTTTATAATGGCCTTTATGACCATCAAAGGGCTATCCTGGATGCGGCAGCTAATGGTAGATTCCAGGAGAATGTTGGAGAAACTAAGGGGTGGAAAATTATTGATGATTTAGCCACCCATAAAGCTGAGTATGGAAATTCCAGGGGAAATCAAAGGAGAAGTGATGAATCCCCTTCTGTAGCTGCATTAGAGGCTCTTACGGCGAGATTTAATAAGTACGAGTTGGGAGGAGCTTCAAAAGGAGGGATCTATCATGTGAATGCTGTTTCAGACGGTCCTTTCGTCTGCAAGAGATGTGGAGAAGAAGGACATGTTTCAGACAACTGTAGTATTTTGTATGAGTCTTGTGCTGCTTTTCAACATTATAGGCAGACAAACACTTATTTTGAGCCGAATGTCCATCCGAATTTGAGGTGGAGTAGCCAAAATGTCCTAAATCCGACTCCACCTCCACAGAAGAAAGCAGCAGCAGAATTATGTGCCCCCTCATAAGCAAGCGAAGCAACCATATCAAAAGCCTCCATATGTTCCTCGATGCAGCAGATCCAATGGTTCCGATTTTGCCGAGTTGAAAAATTTGTTGCTGAAAGAGTCTCAAGCTAGAGAGGCCGGGATGAAAATGTTGGAGAGCCAAATTGCTCAATTGGCTAGCAAGAGTGCAACTCGAGCTCCGGGACATTTACCGTCGCAGACGGTTCAAAAGGAGACCCTTAATACTATTACTTTGAGGAGTGGGTCCACCCTTGACGGGCCCGCTATGGTCGAGGAAGCTACTGAAAAAGATGAGGCGGAACCAAGCAAGAAGAAAGATGTAACGAATAATAGCAAGAAAAAGACGATCAGTAGGTATGTCAGTCGATCGACTGACATACCCAGTCGATCGACCAGTCCAGGAAGTGACACATACCATCGTTTCCGTAGAAGTCGATCGATCGACCGACATGCATGGTCGATCGACCGATGCGCTGCATCGATGGTGAGTCTTTTCGTCCTCCAATGCCAAATAACTTGAGAGACCACTTGTTTCGAGGTACGACTACTCCGAAAATATCGAGGCAAGACCCAAATGCTGATGGGTCAGTCCCGGTTCCAAAGTATGAACCGATGACGATTAATGGTTCATTTTTGAGACGGTCTGAAGAAGGGTCAAGCTACAACAAGCAGAAGGTAGTGGATTTTCAGCCTAAGTCCACCGATGCCGGCATGCGAGACCTAGAGGAGAGGGCTAAGTTACTTGTTTCAGCCCCTTATCCAAAGAGATTAGTGCCAATAAAAGAACAGGTATCGTTCAAAAAATTTGAAAATGTTATTCGTAGCTTAAATGTACAAGTTCCTTTTCTTGAGTTAGTTAATCAAGTGCCTGCTTACATGAAATTTATGAAGCAACTTTTGTCTAAAAAGAAGTCACTTGAAACTGTGTAATCTGTCGCACTAACTGAGGAGTCATGTTTTTATTTGACCCATAATGCACCTCATAAGCTAGAAGACCCAGGTAGCTTTTCAGTCCCATGTAGTATTGGCACCTTTTCTATTGAGAAGGCCTTGTGTGACCTAGGAGCCAGTATTAGTGTAATGCCCTTGAGTCTTGCTAGGAAGTTGAAATTGACTAGGTTTGCAGTCACCAACATGACAGTACAGATGGCTGATCGATCTGCGGTCCAGCCTATAGGAGTCTTAGAGGACATTCCTGTGCAAATAGGAAAGTTCTTTTTCCCCGTTGACTTTGTTGTACTAGATATGACCGAGGATGCCCACATTCCTATCATATTGGGTAGACCATTTCTGCACACTGCTGGTGCAGTTATAGATGTTGGCTCAGGGACATTGACTTTTAAGGTAGGGAAACACTCCATTGTCTTTGCCCAGACAGCTAAGAAGAAAGACCCCATGTGGCCAGTCACTTGTAATACGGTTTCTGAAAAGAAATCCTATTTTATGCTTTCTGACATGCTTGCCTCTATGCCTGTTTCTGCTATAACACTTCCGCCCCATATTGAAAGCAAATTGGAGGAAGATTCTTCTGTTTTGGATATTGCAGGAGCTGGTTTGGGGATGGAAGAGCCGCATGTTGCTCCAGCTGTGAAGGAGCCAATCGTTCAAAGATGCGGTTTAGGATGTCTTAGCTATGGCACAGATGAGGAGCCAGTCAAAGTGAGGGAGTCCGACTTGGACTCTGATGAGCCAGAAAAGGTCATTGCTTGGGAAGATGTTGAAGCTGTTGATCCGTTGAGTTCTGCGGATGGTGGAGTTGAGAAGAGTGCAGCTGAGAAGATGAGCACTGTAGAGGCTACTTCTTGTAGCCAGAAGCCGAGCAAGTGGGCCATTCCATGGCCATTCTTGATCAACTATTAGTTGATTAAGTCTTTTTCAAAAACCATTCATTTTATTGTTTTTAGACTTTTTATTGCTTTTGTGTGCGCGAGACTTCGCATTTTAATAAGTTTGCTTAGGATTTTAAACACTTTAGACTGTTACTTTGGGTTTTGCGCAATTTTGGGCGCGTTATTATGTATATTTGCAGGTTTATAGACAATGTTGGCTCAATTTATTGAGCTAAAACGGAAGAAATCAGAAGTTACAGCAGGAATTTCAGTCGATCGACTGGCCAGTATGGTCGATCGACTGAGCTACGACTTCCAGGAGCTTCTGTTCCTGTTCACCCTGGTCGATCGACTGGGTGATGTGGTCGATCGACCGCCATGCGCTGCTGTACCTGTTTTTGATCACTCCCCTGCTGTGTTTGGTCGATTTGCGGAGTTGAGGGAGTCTTTTCTCCACTTTATTCTTCGACTCATTTCTGTTTTCTTCCGTTTCTTTATTTTACACATAATTTTGCGTTTCAATAATTGTTTTCTCGGATTTACGCATAGTACTTTTGTTTGTCTTTTCAGGTATTTATTGGTAGTACTGCTGGCTACTGAAACCTCCTAGCTCACGCTGGTTTGGGGAGGTTTCCTTTTGCTGCGCTTAAAGTCCTGTGAGTTTCCGAGTCCTCTTCATGTCTTATTTAGTTATTTATCGCAAAATCCCATTTCCTTTGCTATTTTCATTATATGATTTTGCACAATGGGGACATTGTGTGATTTGGTTTGGGGAAGGGTTTTGCATTGCATTCACATGTTTTATTGCATTTTTGTTTCACGTTTATTGCATTTCAGTTTGCATTTGTTATTTCATTTCCCATATATATATACAAAATTTGAAAAATTTGAAAAATTTCAAAATTTCAAAAAAATGCACGTTTATTTTAGCATTTAGTTGAGTCGGAACGGTAGTATTTCAATGATGACATTGCATTTGCAGCTGTTTATGCCTAATCCTTGCTAATTGACATTTTATTAGTAAAATCATATATGCATAGTCTACGAGTTTTCGTTAATTTATTTGCTGAACTTGAGACATGACTTAGATTTTTGGCAAACTACTTATATATTCTGAGTTTTAGAGCCTATAACTGGTGACATTTATGACCAGTTTATCTAGGATGTGAGTAGTACTCCTTATGAGACATGTTACATATATATGCATAAATATGAACTTAATCTGCTTAATACCTATATGCATTCGGTTTGTGGTTAGTTGACACATGTGGAAGAGGTCACCCCTTTATTCATTTTGCCCATAAGCCCCACACTGCCAAAAATAGCCTTTTTGTCTCGTTACTACATCCAACATTTAGCCTGCCCTTGTCAAGCTAGTAGTTTATGTTCTTGGGATTGTTACTTCATTTTTGGTAGCTAATGCTCATTTTGAGATGATGTTGGGAAGATGAAAAAGGAAAGAAAGAAACAAAAAAAAAGAAACAAAAAAAGAAAAAAAGCATGTTGTACTGTAGAGGGCGGTCGATCGATCGACTGCCTATCTTGGTCGATCGACTGAAGCCCGAGAAAAAGAAGTAAATCAAATTGCATAATTCAAAGTCTTTATCAAGTGGCGATTTTTGCTCCCATGTTGCATTCATATCTTATGGAGAGTTGATTACTTTTGGAGATTGTGAGATTTGTGTTTGATAATTAGCACCCGTTTCGATTGAAATCTTGAGCAAGAAGTTGGATGTTGTTATAATTTGGTTCATTCCCTTAGTTACTAGCTTGGCTTTTAACTCCGTTTTTATCCAAATTTACCTTAGCCTCTTCTTACCCATTACCTCACATATCCATATTTACCTCGGCATGTGTCATGGTCATTTGATTGGTTGGAATGCATATGTACGGTTGTAGAGATTACTTTCATATTAGACTGCGGGCATGTTCTAATAGGTCGTAGTTAGGTGAGAGTCATTACAATATTACTTCTTTCTATCTTTTACATATACTCACCTGTATTTATTGAGTGATATGAGCGACCCGTGAGAGTCCGATTTGATAAGTCTCTATAGTTGACAGTTCAGCAGTTTTTAACGGCTTCATAACTCGTTTGCATGATTCTTATTACTAACTGATTGTCAGTTGTTGCATAAAAATTGGTTTAGGCTATTCGGTTTGCATTTCGCTCAGAGATTTAACTCGTTCCATTAGGTTTTAGGATCGAGTCTAGTTCTTGCTTGGGGACAAGCAATGGTTTGGTTTGGGGAAGTTTGATGCGTGTCTTTTATATGATGTTTTACACCCTATTTTACACGCATTTCAGAGCTCATTTATGTAGTTTATACTACTATTCTCCCTATTTCCGTCTACTTTCGTGTTTTTTGTACATTATTGCAGAAATGTGAAGAATCCAGCGAAAATCAAGCTAAATCTGTCCCCGAGTACCTTGCATTGCATTTGACGTGAAGTATTAACTCAAGGAACGAACTTGGTGCGCATTTCGAGGCATGAAAGACAACTTTATGACGAATTAGAAGTGGAATACCAGCTATAGTAGTCGATCGACTGCCTCCTATGGTTGATCGACCAGAGCACGACATGCAGAAGCTACTGTATAGCGAGGGTTAGTCGATCGACCGGTCCCAATGGTGGATCGACCAAGCCGTTATCTTGACGTGAATTAATAGAACGAGGATTAGGAAGCCCATTGTGTTTTAGGTTTTGAGAATAAAGTTACGTGATATTGCTATATAACGTAACCTGCTCATTCAGATACATTCATCCAGTTTTTATCCAGTTTTCATCATCTAGTTCTTTACATACAATTCAATAATCATTAGTTTAGTTTATTCTTTCATTAATAAAGTTCTGTTTGCATTCGGTTTTGATCTTTCCTCTGAAATTTCCTTCACGGTACTTTTCTGTTCTTATATTCAGTTTCATTACTTTGTTTGTTCATAGTATATAATTGCTAGGTTAGATCTCCCGAAGCCAAATTATCGTTTTATGTTAATTGTTCGTTTAAATAATTTAAGCATGAATTCGAATGTCTTAATTGTTAAGTTTATTATTGTTATTATTTCCAGTATGAGTAGCTAAACCCGTTGTGCTAGGATGTAGGGAATCTGTAGAAGTAGGCGGCATTAGAATAGTAGCCCTAAAACGCGCCATGGTTGATCGACTGGGTTCCCTGGTCGATCGACTAGCCACGTGAGATTAGCTTCGTTTTAATTAATTTAATTGCTATATTTGACGAATCGAGTGCACGCGACTAGTTGAATGTTTAGGAATTGACCGACCCAATAAAGATCGAAAGATAGGGAAGGGAGATAGCCTACCTAATTAAGACGACTAGATTAATGAGATCGAAAGATAAGTTAATTTAGACTTTTAAATCACTTTTCAGGACGAAAGTTAGCATTAGTGATATTAGGGACCTGTGGCGAGATCGAAAGATGCTACCTGTTAAGAAAGGACCGAGAGGACTTCTTATTTTCCCGTCTCACGTGTTCGTTTTGGACCTACCTAGTATACTGCCGCCGAAACTATAGTGAACCGACCATCTTAGCACCCTTTATCATTTAATTTCATACATTTCTTTAGTTTTCTTTTAATTTCATTGCCATTAGTATAAATCAACTCAAATCAAATCCCCCTCACATTTGTTACCTTAGACTAAAATTAGACAACTATTAATTGCATCGCCTCCCTGTGGTTCGACCCTGACTGCCACTAGCTATAGTAGTAGTTTGGACTATAAATATTATTTTTAGTGCACACAACGGCAGGCATCAATCGTCCTAGACAAGTACCAAAAATGAGGCAGAACAGTGCCAGGCATCCCCTTGGGGTGCGAGCCTATTGGCGATGGAAGGGACTCTGCCCTGGTTTTGAAATGATAAAACAGGCGGTCCCTTGGGGCGCGAGCCATGAGCCGACCCAAGGGGGCGTCTCCTGGTTTTTGAAAAGGTTTTTTAAAACCGTATTTTTGTTTAAATAATTTGCAAGTATTGTTTGCATGACTCGGAATAATTAATATTATGTTAGTAATGTTCGTTGTCTGATTTGCATGTTTGAAAAACATATTAAAATGTATAAGAGGAAAAGGTGTTTGATTTGAACTAATTATGTTAAGTTCATTTCTTTGTAATTAGTCATGTTTGTCATCGTACTCGGATTAAACCGACATGGTATAAAGAATCAAGGATGATTATGGATTATGACTAATATGTTTACAAGTGTAAATAAATGAGAAAAATGGTAAATAAAAGAAAAGGGTGTTAAAATACCCATTAAAATGTAATTAACCAATTAATATCACCGAGTCACGGATTTAACCGTCATGGTATAAAGAACCAAGGATGATTTTTATAATGGTAAAAAAGCGTGTCATAAAAATGATTTGAAACATTTGAAACGGTAAAAGCCGATTAAAAATAAGAAATGAAATAAAGAGGAAAGACGAGAATAAACACGAATGAGTCTGACCTAGGCAGCCCATTGAGGCGCGAGCCATTTTGCACCATAAGGGGCTTCTGCCTCAGGCCAAAACTCGATTTTAGCTCGTCTAACCTATGTTTGAATCGTGTTATGCATTGTTCATGCTTATAGACTCATAAAAACAGTAAAGACATAAAATAAAGTGAGTTGTTTACACCCTCAAACTTACGTGTATTGATGTTTGCAAAATAGACGACTTTAGAGACGGTTTTCTCGTTGTGACGAATCGCGATCAAAGAAGTTTAAAAGAGTGCCTTAAAAAAGGATTTGGTTTTGAAAATGAGTTGAAAATATGTTAATTAAAACATGTTGATTAATGAGTTGAGTTGGTCGAATGGGTCGGTCGAATGCACGGCGACGGTACCAAACAATATGTGTAAGGCTTGTGTTTACGATCGGTACGTCGTAAACACGTGTCGATTTTGTGACATAGGAAGTCGAGTATAGAAGTTTAAGGGAATGTGAGGGGGCGGACTCTCACGTGAAGATTATGGTGTGTGATGGTTTGTATTTATAGAGAAATGTGGGATGGTAGGTCTGTTGTGTTTGCTTAGAGGCTAAGCAGACACCTGCTTTAGGCACGAGCCACTCCGTGACTCAATGGGGTGTACTGTCCCTTTCGCAAATTTGGATTTTGCATTTGTTCTAACCAATGTTTGGTTGGTTGTGATTTGTGGTCTTTGAGGTTTGCTTAGCCGTGTAAGCTTACTCTTGGGTGATATTTGGGGTAGGTATTTTGTGTCTTTGACTCGGGTTTGACCCGTGTGAGTCGGGATTTGAATTTCGAGTCGGTTTTTGGCTCGGTGTCGGTTTAGACTCTAAATAGGGTCATTTTAATGGAAATGACATGATGAAGACATTCATGGCATTATTTTTGACATTCGAGGTTTGGCTTGACTCGGGTTGACTCAGATTGACTCGAGTTGCGGGTTTCTGAGTCGGTTTTGGGTCCGAAGACGGTTTTGACTCTAATTAGGGTCATTTTAATGCAAATGAAGTTAGAAAACTTTTGAAATCATTTTTCATATCCGAGTAGTGCATTAAACCGTCTCATGTATGGCCAATCCACGTACGTATATCAAAAACACGTTATAATCCGATCATCATCGGGTGGTTTTTTTGAAGGTGCAGATACTGGGTATCTACAGAGCCCCCACTTTGACTGAGGATTGGACAGGGCGAAAGTCAAAGTATGATCTCCAGGTCAATCGAAGATTATAACCTGAAGACCATTGCGACGTCGAGGCGACTCAAAAGGTTTTGAGCCAAGGACCTGCTGTCGGGAAGGGCGACGTCGAGGCGACTCGAGGATTCGAGTCAAGGACCTGCCGTCGGGAACATTTTAGAGTCTGTCGACTTTCGATTCGCGTCGTTTAAAGTTCATTAGACTACGTATAAAGGCTCGCCAGCCATAAGAAGGAATCATACCTGAGGCATCTTCGGGATACGTCCTTCAATCACTTGCGCGCAAAGGCTCGCCAGCCGGTGTTGAAGGTGGTGCGTTTTGAGGCTCGCCAACCATAGGAAGGACTCATACCTGAGGCATCTTCGGGATATGTCCTTGAGTCGTACCTTGTTTGCGGACAAAGTCCCGCCAACTTGTGAAAAGGAGTCGTACCCGAGGCATCTTTGGGATACGTCCTTGAGTTGTACCTTGTTTGCGGACAAAGGCTCGCCAACTTGTGAAAAGGAGTCGTACCTGAGGCATCTTCGGGATACGTCCTTGAGTTGTATCTTGTTTGCGGACAAAGGCTCACCAGCTTGTGAAAAGGAGTCGTACCCGAGGCATCTTCGGGATATGTCCTTGAGTTGTATCTTGTTTGCGGACAAAGGCTCGCCAGCCATGGTGGTCGAAAGATCGACTGTGGGAAATAGCATGTGTGACATCCATTTGAAAATCGGCACTCGCTAGAGAGTTAGAAACTTCTTAGGACTCGCCGAGGATATGAGTTGCTGCTCGCTGGGAGGTAGCGTATGCCATGTAATCGACGGGGTTAAAGCCCTTGGACTTAATGGGTCGCCGTTTGTTGGGAAGAACCCATATACGCAATTGGAGTGAGTTTGTCTTCTCAAGATTATCTGCATGGTTAGTGACCACACAAATCCGCAGTCGCATAGACAAGCACGTTGAAAGCAAGCATATAAGCACGTATGCACATAAGCATGTGAGCAATTAGCATAAAAGCAACTAGCATGTAAGCATATAAGCACGTAAGCACATAAGCATGTGAGCAGTTAGCATATAAGCAACTAGCACATAATATCTCACGCGAGGGGAGATAGAAATTTTGAATGTTGTGAAGCTTAAAGGCGAGTCTTGTTACTCGTACATCTGTGATTTGATAGATTGGAGACATGTGACCGTTGGGACACTGACTCACACGGATGTATACTGACTAAGTGACAAATGGGCAGTCGTGAACGTGGTACAGACTTAGTATCGACATGACACGGGGATGACTCTGACATACCTTGCACATGTAAGTGCAACTCCTAGCCAAGAAAGGGTGACAATGCGTATCAAATCCTTGGAGTAGAAGGTCCACTCGGCTAAGGAACATGAATTGATTATCTTCTCCAGACATCTTTACCACCGTTTGCTTGTTTGAGATCCTTCTCTGAGGGATGATGATTCGGAGAGCGGAACCAACACCTTGTCATCGTCTGAACCGAGCACTAGACTATGGGCGGTTTTGTTTTGGACTGTAGTTGAGACTCAAAAGATGCTTGTGGATAAAGGACGGGTGGCGCCTTGAAAGAGAAGCCCCAGAGTGAGAAGGTGGGAATTTGACAAAATAAGGAATGGGCGACGTCTTAAGGAAGAAGCCCCCAGTAAAGAAGTATAAGATTAATTTTCGCAGCTAGGTGGGCTGCTTTTGAAAATTGATGTTGATGGTTGAGATTGAAACGGGTGTGCGGTTGTGTCCTTGTTGGGGGTCTGCCTACGTATTCGCGTGTTTGCGAAATCAAACCAGATCGTAGTTCTGAGCTGGTTATTGAGGGTTGAAAATTGGAAAGGTTGTGAAAGGAGCATGCGGTTGTGCCCTTGTAATAGGACTGCTTACGTATTCGCGTGTTTGCGAAATCAAACCAGATCGTAGTTCTGAGCTGTGTGTGCAATGGGTTACAAATTGAAGGTTTGAAATTGAATGTGTGTGGGAGTGTGGTTGTGTCCTCGTAATAGGATTGCCTACGTATTCGCATATGTGCGAAATCAAACCAGATCGTAGTTCAGGGTGTGTGCTTAAGCGAGGTGTTAGGACCTTGAAGTGATTTTCAGGTGCATGGTTGTGTCCATGAAGGACTGCCTACGTATTCACGTGAAGTGAAATCAAACCAGATCGTAGTTCTAAACGTATACCTAAGCGAGATGTTAGGACATTAGAGTGTGTGGGTCACGACGGTAAAAGTCGTTTGGTGACTCGAAAAATTGATTTGAGATAATTCCTCCTTGATCATGAATCGAAGAGGTGTAATTTTTGAAAATGTTCCTTATCATGTTAGCACACTAAAAAGTGGACCCTAAGGGTAGATTGAGTATGTCCCATTTCTCGGTAGAAAAGCATTCGAGGACTCCGTATCTGGGTCAGGGTGAAAATGGCTTCAACAATATGGAATGTGGAGCTTGGTAATAATGGTTTGTTTGACAGATAAAAATCTGGAGTTGAGCGTCACGACGAAAAATTTCGTTTGGTGACTCGAAGGTTGATTGGAGATAAATACCTCTTGATCATGAATCGAAGAGGTGTAATTTGTGAAAATGTTTCTTATCATTTGAGCACACTAAAAAGCGGACTCTAAGGGTAGATTGAGTATGTCCCGTTTCTCGGTAGCAAAGCATTCGAGGACTCCATATCTGGGTCAGGGTAAAAATGGCTTCAACATTATGGAATGTGGAGCTTGGTTATAATGGTTTGTTTGACAGATAAAAATCTGGAGTTGAAAGTCACGACGGAAAATTTCGTTTGGTGACTCGAAGGTTGATTGGAGATAAATACCTCTTGATCATGAATTGAAGAGGTGTAATTTGTGAAATTTTTCCTTATCATTTGAGCACACTAAAAAGTGGACTCTAAGGGTAGATTAGGTATGTCCCGTTCCCGATAGCAAAGCATTCGAGGACTCCATGGGGATTGTGGTGAAAAATGTCTTCAACATTAGAGAATGTGGAGCTTGGTAATAATAGGTTTGCTTAACAGATAAAAATCTAGAGCAAGAACTTTGTGGTGTTTAGGCCGAAGGGTAACGGCTTGTAGTGTGGTGCGGAATGGGGTCTCCGACTTGATGTGGCCTGAGCACGAAATGGTTGGTAAAAAAAATGGGATCAGATTTCCATGTCTGGACCATAAAGGTTAAGGTGTGATATTGCGAGCTTGACGGAAATCCTCAGAAGCCTAGATAGTTCTCCTTATAACAGTCTCTGGAAGGACTTAGGGGTGAAGTAGTTTTGATTATGATCTTGAGGGGAATCCCCAGGATCCTAGATAGGTTTCCTTGTAGTAGTCTGTAGAAGGATTTAGGGGTGCTGGCTTTTGGACTTGTTTGTCCTGGACTTGGTATTTTGTACTCGTGGGTCCTGGGCTTTGGACCTGTAGGTCCTGGACTTGGTGTTTTGGACTTATGGGTCCTTGGGTTCGGACTTGTTGGTCCTGGACTTTACATGTTGGACTCATGGGTCTTGGGCTTTGGACTTGTTGGTCCTGGACTTTGGATGTTGGTGTCGGACTTGTTGGTCCGAAGTTTGAAAAGTGACGGTTTAATTCCGTTATTTGAAATTGTGGGAAAATAACGAATTTGAATTTCGCTATTTCATTTTTTAAAAGTGATGGTTTTGAACTTCGTCAGTTGAAATTGTGGGAAAATAATGAATTTAAATTTCACTATTTCGTTTTTTTTAAAAAGTGATGGTTTTAAATTTCGTCATTGAAATTGTGGGAAAATAGCGAATTTGAATTTCACTATTTCGTTTTTTGAATGGGATGGTTTTTAATTCCGTTGTTTGGAATTGTGAAAATAGTGAATTTGAATTTCACCATCTTGTTTTTTGATTTGAAAATGACGGTTTTAATTTCCGTCGTTTAAAGCTGGTGAAGATAGCGAACTTGAATTTCACTATCTTGTTTTTTTTTTTAATTTGAAAATGACGGTTTTAATTTCCGTCGTTTGAAATTTGTGAAAATAGCGAATTTGAATTTCACTATCTCGTTTTTGTTTTGGCTTTCGCTTTGGCTTTGGTTTTTGCCTTTGTTTTGGCTTGGTTTTGCTTGGGTCTTGGGTGAATGACTTTTGGCTTGGGCCTTTGATTTTGCCCTTGGGTGAAAGACTTTTGCTTTGTGTTTGGAGATTGGCCAGATGGCTTTTGGCTTGGGCCTTTGATTTTGGCCTTTCTGTAAGGTAATATCCGTATAAAACCCCATAAAACTAAGGACTATAACGTAATTTATCATGTGATTAATGGTCATAAACGAAAAACAAGAGAAACGATAAAAGAATAAGAATCAACCTCGGGTCCTATGTAAAATCGGCCTAAGAACAGAAATCAACGCAGATTTCCTCCTAATCGTTGCACCCAAGATCGTCTGAGACTATGCCCCTTGTGCTAGAAATTGCTCTCTGATTGCCTTGCAATATTGAGAGAGCTTTTGTGAGGTTTTTGATGTGAGATCTAGAATTTCAGAGAAAAAGGCTCCAAAACCCTAATTTTTCTTCAAATGAGAATGATTAGGTCAAAAGGAGAGAAGGACTCTCCTTTTGTTCTATTCGGTCGACCGACCGGTTCCTCAGGGAGGGAGTGGGCTTTCCACTTTCTCCTTATTTAACTCGTGGTCCGACTCGTTTTGCTAAATGTATATGACGGGTTTTTATTATAAAACGTCATCCGTTATCGGATATTTAAAATATCGACTAGTAACATGAACCAGTCGACATATTAATACTTGTCCGACAATGACAATATTGTATAATTAATTAATTCAATATACATTAATTAAATATAACCGTTTATATTCAATTTCCGAATTAACCGCTTAATTCACCTTAGCCAGTATTATTTAATCCGTATTAAATAATTATCTCAACATCGTGTTTGACTAATTATTAGTCAATAACTCCGACTAACCGCTTAGTCATATTAGGCATCAACATGACTGTATTTTCATACCGTCACATCTCTCAAACGTATCCTATAGGTGTGACCTTTAGGCATTGTTGTCAGAATCGCGATTCGATCCAACGATTCTACGATTTTACGATTCAAAAATGCTTCACCGATCCTGGATCCTACGATTCCATCATAGTTGTAGAATCTTACGATCCTGTTAATTTGAAAATTTCTAGAGATGGGATCATAACACGATCCTACGATTTTACGATCCTACGATCCGATTCCATAATAAAAAAAATTAATATATATTTTTATATAATGACACCGTAAACTCAAATTTCGTGTAAGTTGTAGAAACATGTTCATACAATGACACTAAATTCATTACTTACCAATATTTTATGAATAAATATTAATAAATAAGTGTTTTAATTTTCAATTATATGTTTTTACCTAATAAAAAATTATATTTAGTGAGTTTGTAGAATCTTGCGATTCTACGATCCGATTCTACCGATTCGATCCTACCCACCCCATCGATCCAAAGTAGAATCCCGATCCTGACAACATTGCCTTTAGGGACCAGTTGATCACCGCCATCTGTATGACAATAACGTAAAACTTATCTAGCAAGCCAACCGTTATTGATAAACGTGGACCAACTGATAATAATACAAAAGTATACCCTTTAATCCTTTTAGAGATTTATATGTCATTGCACTAACTGTGGAGGACACCAGCCCCAACAAGCTCCCACTTGTCCGTACAAGTGTACGTGCAATAACGTTATCCGCACTAACTGGAGGACACCGGCTCCAACAAACTCCCACTTGTCCGTACAAGTGTATGTGCGATAACCGATTCTCATATCCATTTAAAATTTCTCCCACTCAATGTAAAACAATTTGCAGATCCGTATCCGCAAAGGTCGTATTTTACAATCGATCTGTATCAAGAGTGGTTTCCCCGACTAGAGAGTAACTTAATTGATAAAACGAATCCGTATTCGAGCATGGTCATGCATTTCGATTCTGACTCCTCGAGTGGCCCCGAGAAATATCGAGTACACGATAAAGGCTGAATATTTCCTTCAACTCGACTCCTGCCGATCTAAGCACAGCATGAAATGACCCAGAAAAAATCTACTTGGCCCCATGTTACGGATAACCGTGAGAAAGAAACCAAAGTCACCCAAAATCTGCCTTAATCTCAAGAGACAGTCGATAGTCAAAAGAATCGACTCTTAGGATCACCATGGAGGTCCTATCCACGACCTGGCACCGAATGTTATAAAACTTTTAGGACTCCACGTCGTTGTCACAATTGTGTCCTACGAGATATCCGTATAACTCGCCTCTGTGATTGGTCAGTCAACCGTTTGACTTATGGTTCGTTGAACCCACCATCAACCAACGTCACAAAATAATTGCCAGAGTTATCAGCTCACGTGGGAAATTAAGGACCATAATATAATGTTTGTTCAGTTCACTTTGTGGTGTTCAAAATTGTCGTACAACTCCACATGAAAAAACAAAATATATAAATATCAAAACGATGATGTCGTATAGAGTACACGAGAAAATGAATCTAATCCATAAAAGAGTACTACAACTCAGGAACACGTTTAATTCCCATGGAAATAACATGCCCTTCATGCTTATCCTGTCGTAATGGTTTAGTGAGAGGATCTGCTATATTATCATCTGTAGCAATCTTTTCTATCACAACCTCCTTTTGCTGCACGTAATCTCGGATTAGATGAGCTTTCCGTTGTATATGTCTAGACTTGTTGCTAGACTTAGGCTCCTTAGCCTGGAAGATGGCACCTCTATTGTCGCAATAGATGGTGATCGGGTCATTCGAACAAGGAACTACTGATAGTCCTTGTAAGAATTGACGCATCCATATCACTTCCTTTGCAGCTTCAGACGCGGCATAGTACTCGGACTCAGTCATAGAATCTGCTGTAACACTTTTTTTGGTACTCTTCCAGCTGACTGTAGCGCCATTAAGAGTAAAAACGAATCCAGACTGAGATTTCGAGTCATCTCGATCCGTTTGGAAGCTAGCATCTGCGTAACCGGTTGCGCATAGCTTTTGATCGCCTCCATAAGTCAATGCCCAATCTTTAGTCCTCCGTAGGTACTTAAGAATGTTCTTGACAGCCATCCAATGTGATTCACCTGGATGCTGTTGGAATCGACTTGTCATACTCAATGCATATGCTACGTCCGGACGTGTGCATATCATGGCATACATGATTGATCCTATAGCCGAAGCATAAAGAATCCGGGTCATGCGCTCTATCTCTTCCGGTGTCTTTGGTGCCTGAGACTTGCTCAAATGCGCCCCTGGAGCCATAGAAAGAAACCCCTTTTTGGAGTTAGTCATGCTGACTCTCTCTAGAATCTTGTCTATATAAGACTCCTGACTGAGAGATAACATCCAACGTGATCTATCTCGATAGATACGGATGCCCAAAATTCTTTGTGCCTCACCCAGATCTTTCATCTGGAAATGGTTCTTCAACCATACTTTTACCGAAGTTAAAAGAGGTATGTCATTCCCAATCAGGAGTATGTCATCAACATACAATATTAGGAAGACAATCTCGCTCCCACTCGACTTGATATATAGACATGGTTCCTCGACCGATCGAGTAAATCCATTTTCTTTTATCACTTGGTCGAAACGATGATTCCAACTCCGAGAAGCTTGCTTAAGTCCGTAAATGGAACGCTTAAGCTTGCACACTTTTTTAGGATGTTCAGGATCGATGAAACCTTCGGGTTGTACCATGTACAACTCTTCCTCCAAATAACCGTTTAAGAAGGCGGTTTTCACATCCATCTGCCAAATTTCATAGTCATGAAAAGCGGCAATCACTAAGATAATCCGAATGGAACGCAGTATGACTACGGGTGCAAAAATTTCATCGTAGTGCAAACCTGGCACTTGGGTGAAACCTTTAGCAACTAGTCGTGCTTTATAGATATCTTGTTGACCTTCCACAGAATGCTTTATCTTGTAAAGCCATTTGCATTGAAGGGGACGAACCTTAACAGGCAAGTCAACAAGATCCCATACGTTGTTCTCATACATGGAGTCCATCTCGGATTGCATAGCCTCAAGCCATAGCTTTGAGTCGGAACTAGTCATGGCACCTTTATAGGTTGCGGGCTCACTACTCGTTAAGAGCAGAATGTCATCTATGTCATGTTCCTCGACCAAACCAATGTATCTGTCCGGAGGAATAGAGACTCTTCCCGACCTCCTGGGTTCCTCAGGAATACTAACCGCAGCCGGGATTGAAGGAACTGGTTCCTCCAATGGTTGCTCGGCATTTGGTTCTGGAATCTCCGACAGCTCGAAGGTTCTATTACTCCTCGCGTTCTCGAGAAACTCCTTCTCTAAGAATGTCGCACTAGCCGCAACAAATACACGTTGTTCGGTTGGCGAATAGAAGTAATGACCAAATGTTCCTTTAGGATAACCTATAAAGTATGTCTTGACCGATCGCGGGCCGAGCTTATCCTCGTGTCTCCACTTGACATAAGCCTCGCAGCCCCAAACCCGTATAAAGGACAAGTTGGGGACCGTTCCCTTCCATAGTTCATATGGAGTCCTGTCACAGACTTTAGACGGACTTCGGTTAAGTATTAGAGCGGTGACGTGAAGAGCATAACCCCACAATGAATCGGCAATACCGTGTGACTCATCATGGATCGAACCATATCAAGTAGTATTCGATTTCTCCGTTCGGACACACCATTCAACCGAGGTGTTCGGTGGAGTTAAGCGTAAGACAATCCCACGAGTCCTTAAGGTGTTGATCAAACTCGTGTGAAAGATACTCGCCACCACGGTGTGATCGTAGTGTTTTAATCTTTCTACCCGTTGGTTACGTACCCGATTCTGGTATTCTTTGAATTTCTCAAAGGACTCACTTTTATGCTTCATCAAGTAGACATAGCCATATCTACTTAAATCGTCCGTAAAAGTGATGAAATACCTATAGCCTTCTCGTGCGGTGATTGACATAGGTCCACACACATCCGTATGTATGAGTCCTAATAGGTCAGCAGCGCGCATTCCAACACCTTTGAAGGAAATTCGAGTCATCTTACCAATGAGACATGATTCACACGTGCCAAATGATTCAAAATCAAAAGTCGAGATAGCTCCATTCTGTATGAGCTGTTTAACGCGTTTCTCATTAATGTGTCCCATACGGCAGTGCCATAGATAAGTTTCATGGAGACTGCCTTGCCATAAATCATATCGTGTAACGAGAAAACACAGCTATTTTTCTCTATTACAAATGAAAAACCAAGTTTGTCAAGTGCAGAAACTGAAATAATGTTTTTAGATAAACTGGGTACATAATAGCAGTTATATAAAAATAACTCAAATCCTCTAGGAAGCTGGATCACATATGTTCCCCTCGAGACGGCAGCCACTCGTGCTCCATTCCCGACACGCAGGTCCACCTCACCCTTTACGAGGGGTTCGATGTTTCGGAGGCCCTGCACATGATTGCACAGATGAGAACCACAACCAGTATCTAGTACCCAAGTTCCGTAACTTGCGTGTTTAATCTCAATCATATGAATAAAAGAAGAAGAAGTAGACATACCAATAGGAGTAACGCGACCTGGTTTTATGTCCTCACGGTATACAGGACATGTACGCCTCCAATGCTCAGTCTTGTGGCAGTGATGGCATTCCATGTTACCGTCCTTGCTCTTTGTCGCGCCTAGTGAGGTGCTCGACTCACCAGGCCAACTCTTACCTGATCCCGACTTCTTAAACTTCGGCTTACCTCGCTTAGGTGCTCGAGCTTTGCCCTTACCCTTGCCCTTGTTTGACACAACGAGAACATCTGTTTCGGGCTCCCCACTAAACTTCATGTCCTTCTCGGTGCGTACGAGAGGGAGTGTAGTGCATGAGGACTTTTCTTCAAATCATTCATATAGTAATTGGCTCTAAAGAGCGCAAAACCATCGTGGAGTGAATGAAGCATGCGGTCGATCACGATGTTCTCGCTGATCTTACAATCAAGTGCCTCCAGTTTCTCGACATTCTCAATCATGCTGAGAATGTGTGGGCTAACCGGTTGGCCCTTCTGGAGTTTCGCCTCAAAGAAGCGACAGGTATGCTCATAGGTCACGATTCTCGGTGCTTTAGAGAATTCCTTAGTGAGCGTGGTGAAAATCTTGTTTGCACCTTGGGCTATGAAGCGTTTCTGCAAATTGGATTCCATTGCAAAAATGAGTACGTTCTTTATCGCACCCGCTTCCATGACGAAATCGCTATACGTGGCGATCTCGTTAGCTCGGCCGTGGGGCCTGGGTTTGGCGGGATGGTCTCTATCGATATTTGAGCTTCCGTCGCAATGGCGGCATTCCGTAATGCCGCCTCCCGTCCGCGAAGTTTGATCCATCATTCTTGATCGAGTAGACGATTCATCCGATTCATGAAGATCCGAAGCCAGGACTCACGGTCCAATGTGGCACTTGGCATTGGGTCGTCCGTACGGCCAGCCATTTTGTTATTAGCAGTTTAAATGATCGTGATCTACACTGAAAAAGAAAGGAAAAACAAAACGAAATAAGCAACTCATCGACGTGATTTAAGTCTATTTAAAATTCATTTTAACGTGTAGACTCATTGCACTTGTATAATCGATCTACCTCAAGAATTATACAAATGATTCCAAGACTCAATTTTCGTAAATTGATAAGCCAACTGTTTGGCTAGTTCTACCGTTAGAACTCTTGGTCGATAGATTTCCGTAAATCCTATCTTTAGTTCACCATAATCACAGGATCGTACGAGTGACCATAGTGTTAAGATAAAATAGGTCAATCAGTTCCAACTTACCCGACGTAGAAGGGGTCATATTATGCCTACCGACGAAGAAGGGATTCATTGGAGTTTGACCTATAAAGACTATTCTCAATTTTTGGTTATACGAGGAAGATCCCATCAACTTAGTTTTAATTCATTTTAAGTGAACGAAAATCTAGCATTACGTGAATGAATTAACTTAGGTGATGGCTTATTAAGACCGTGTGACATCTGTATGTCATAGAAAACTAACGCTTAACCTCTATATGAGTCAGTTTTCATGCAAATATTAGGTGGTTTGGTTTTAGGCGAAATATGATGCAAACTATCGTTACGATAAAAAACATAACAAAACAAAACGTAAATAAAAGTCCTAGTGTGGCCTATCCTAGCAAGATAAACATAATACAACTTACGAATCCACCGTTGGACTCGAGAAGCTTGTCTTGATGTTCCATCTTGATCCATGCAGTGGGAGTGAGCATCCGATCTCCATCTTTTGTCTTCTCAAAATTACAATTTAAAATTTACAAAATATAAACCTATTTACATTCTAAATTAAAACTGTAATTACAAAGAAAAATCCAAAACGAAGATGCGAGATCTCAAAATACAAACAAGACCGTGTTCCATCATTACGGTAACACGTTCTACTAAGGCCACACTAAGTTACAACCGTTTGTAGAATTAAATACGTAATAAAAACATTCATGGCATTCAAAAGTAACGATAAATAAAAGTTGCATCAACTAAAACAAAATTTATTCGTGACATAATTCCGTAATTATGTTAAATTTATCCAAACCACCTTTTAACGCTTAAAATTATGTGACAAAACCGCTTTTATCAACTTAATTTTAATCCATTACAATCCGTTACTTTAAACCGCTTTAAAATAACTAAATGGTACATGTGTGAACCGTTTCACAATCAAGCGAGTGTACAAAATCCGTATAATGTACATTTTATGGCCAAAATGAAAAATAAAACATGGAAAAATAATTTTTCAGCGCTGCCAAAACACTTTACCTCTCGATCGAAAAATAAAACCCTCATGAAATCGATTTGACAAAATAAAACCAATTGCAATTTTGACCTAATTCGTATTAAATAAAATCTACAATTGACAAAACCTTAACATTTTGCTATAAAGACCGTTTATAAAACAATATGCAAAAACAAATCGAAAACAAAACCAATCGATCGAGACACTACAGTCCTCGATCGACTGATCAGTTCGGCCGACTGTTTACAACAGCATAGAAGATCAGACCTCGATAGACTGATCAGTTCGGCCGACTATTCACAACAGCACAGAAAATCAGACCTCGATCGACTGATCAGTTCGGCCGACTGTTTACAACAGCACAGAAAATCAGACGTGAACAACATATCACGACTTTCAAGGCAAAATTATCGATTCAAATCGTTTTATGAAAATAACGATGAAAAATTGACGTGGCCTCGCTCTGATACCACTTGTAAGGTAATATCCGTATAAAACCCCTTAAAACTAAGGACTATAACGTAATTTATCATGTGATTAATGGTCATAAACGAAAAACAAGAGAAACGATAAAAGAATAAGAATCAACCTCGGGTCGTATGTAAAATCGGCCTAAGAACAGAAATCAACGCAGATTTCCTCCTAATCGTTGCACCCAAGATCGTCTGAGACTATGCCCCTTGTGCTAGAAATTGCTCTCTGATTGCCTTGCAATATTGAGAGAGCTTTTGTGAGGTTTTTGATGTGAGATCTAGAATTTCAGAGAAAAAGGCTCCAAAACCCTAATTTTTCTTCAAATGAGAATGATTAGGTCAAAAGGAGAGAAGGACTCTCCTTTTGTTCTATTCGGTCGACCGACCAGGTTCCTCGAGGGGAGGGAGTGGGCTTTCCACTTTCTCCTTATTTAACTCGTGGTCCGACTCGTTTTGCTAAATGTATATGACGGGTTTTTATTATAAATCGTCATCCGTTATCGGATATTTAAAATATCGACTAGTAACATGAACCAGTCGACATATTAATACTTGTCCGACAATGACAATATTGTATAATTAATTAATTCAATATACATTAATTAAATATAACCGTTTATATTCAATTTCCGAATTAACCGCTTAATTCACCTTAGCCAGTATTATTTAATCCGTATTAAATAATTATCTCAACATCGCGTTTGACTAATTATTAGTCAATAACTCCGACTAACCGCTTAGTCATATTAGGCATCAACATGACTGTATTTTCATACCGTCACATCTCTCAAACGTATCCTATAGGTGTGACTTTTAGGGACCAGTTTATCACCGCCATCTGTATGACAATAACGTCAAACTTATCTAGCAAGCCAACCGTTATTGATAAACGTGGACCAACTGATAATAATACAAAAGTATACCCTTTAATCCTTTTAGAGATTTATATGTCATTGCAATAACTGTGGAGGACACCAGCCCCAAAAAGCTCCCACTTGTCCGTACAAGTGTACTTGCAATAACGTTATTCGCACTAACTGGAGGACACTAGCTCCAACACTTTCGCCTTGGCTTTTGGTTTTTGATTTATTGGTTCTTTGCCGTCCTTCATTCGAGGAAGGTAACGGTGCAGACGGGGATGTACCCGTTTGTGAGATGTTGATATTTGGTGATGGGATGTTTTTGTGGGGAATGGGCTTGCCTTCCGTCATTGATCATGAACAGGGAGATGCTCTGGTTTGTTATCTAGGTTCATTGTAGGATCCCTCTGATAGAAGCTCATTCTAGATTGGGTGTTAATGAAAGGTTTCTATTGCCAGACATGGAATAGGTAAAGAAAATGGACACCGAGTTTCGAGTCCTCTGCTTACTCGGTACGAAACGTCACTCGAGTGTACTCACATTGAATTGGAACATATTGTTCGTTTTAAATCAATTCTCAAATCAATTCTCGTTGTCAACGGGAAATGGTAAAGGGGAGAATATATGGTAGTTGGAAATTGTGCTTTTATTTAGATAAATAAGATGTTAGCACAAACTCGATGAATATCATGGGGACAGCCCCTTGTTTGTCACTTAGGGATAAAAGGACAGACACTAGGATAGATATGAGAAAGCCTAAGACTCGAACTTGGACTCAGACTTAATCGTAGATACGAACTCCAAATCATCATCTTCCTCCTTGAAGGTCTCCTTCGCAGCATCTGGTAGCTTGAATGTTTGATCTTGAGCATTGACTCACTTGAGCACTTCACTCACGTTATTGGGGATGATATGAGGACAATAGTCGATGAGGCTTTTATCTCCTTGCAGAAACAGATGTTCATTAGGGTTGTCTTCATCACTTGGTTGGCATAGGGATTAAGCTATCAGTTCCTGGTTGTCGATCATATCTTGAATAACATGTTTCAGTTTGAAGCATATTTCAGTGTCATGACCATTTCCTCGATGATATTGGCAATTGGCATTGCCGTCCCAAAAACGGGATTTCTTGCATTCAGACGGGTCCGGAGTGGGCCCGATTGGTTGTAGCTTCCCTTCAGTGATAAGCATTTGAAGAGCTGCGGCATAGGTTGTGTTGAGTTTGGTGAATGTCCTTCGAGAACGCTCAACCTTGCTGTTTGATTTGAGACATTCAGGGGGATTGTCTTGAATGAGAGGTGAAATTATGATTTTGCCAGCCTCGATCATATCTTGAATGGCATGCTTGATTTTAAAACAGGTTTCGGTGTCATGGCCCTTGCCTTGATGGTATTGGCAATAGGCCTTTCCGTTCCATGAACGACCTCTTTTGTGTCCAGATTTGTCCGGAGTCGGACCAATGGGTTGGAGCATTCTTTCTAAAGCAAGTATCTCCAGAGCAGTGCCATATGTTATTCCCAGATCTGTGAATACCCTTTGATGTTTTCCCGTGGTTCCAACATTGGTGTTTTTTGGGATGTTTTTGTGAGTTTTATTTTCGTTTTTGTTTTTGTTAATCCTGGGCGGAAGCAGGATTTGGTCATTGTCAATGGGAAGTTTTTGGGAAGTTGTTTTGTATTTTGAAAGGGATTTTGGTGAGATAATTTCATGTTCTTTGTTGGTAGGTTCGTGGATGTGGGAACCATCGGATGACTCCTTATTTTCAACAGTTGTTGGTTGGTAAACCAAGGGTTGGTTTCCACCTTGATGGTTAGGTTCATTTTCAGTACTACCAAACCTCTTCTCCAAATCAGCTACCCGAGTGTTCAAATCATCGATAGCCACTTGCAGCTTTGAGAATATGTTGTTGGTGGAGACGGAGAGCATCATTATACTGCTTTGTATGCCATCCTCATCAATTGCATGAATTTCCTCATCGTCATGAGGACTGAGGTGAAAGCAGTCTAGGGAAGATTCCTGACTGTGTCCAACTGAGTTTTCGGGAGGGTTGATTTTGTTGTTTGTTGAGGGAGGTTGTGGTAATTCACCCTTTTCGATCATATCAAGGATGGCGCCTTTTAGAGGGAGACACATTTCAGTGTCATGTCCGTGACCTTGGTGATATTGGCAAAAGAGGTTTCTGTCCCTTCTACGTCCTCGCTTGTTTGGTAAAGGGTCTGGAGTTGGACCAAATAGTTTGAGTTTTTCTTGTGAGATTAACCTTTCCAAGGCTGTGGCATAAGGCATACCCAGATCAGGGAAGGAATTATGAGGTCGTCTGGTTTTGGTTTGGTCGTTGGCCAGTAGCCGACTTTCAAGGAGCTTAACCCTATGTTCAATATCGGAAGAGGGAGAATTCTCGGTTATCATTTTGTCCTCACCTTGGGAGAGACGAGTGCTCAAGTTTTCCACGGTAGCTAGGAGTCGAAGGACCATGTTGTTGATTTCAGCAGAAGTCATGGCGGATGCAGATTGATCAACTTCTTGAGTTTCTGGATGGCGATCGATGGCACCCAAGGGATTCCTATTTGACATAACGATAGGCGTTATAACTTGTCTTGGCAAGGTATTGCACAAACAAAGGCAAGTGCGAAACATATGTATAAAAGGCAGTTATGTCATGAAGACGCGACGGTGTGACTAGATTACGAGTTCATTAAAGATCGTGAATGACCTCTTGTGTTTGAACTCTTGGTGCATGACTTGAATTTAGACTCTAGTGTCGACTTTGGCATAGTGATGCCTAGACAGACGACTTCTGACCAGATTTGGAGGTTTGTTGCTGGCGTGACGCCGTTGGACAAGACATGTAAACAAACTTGACCTTTGACCCATAATATAGGGGAAAGACGGGTTTAATACCCGAGGGGTTTTGACTCTGCTAACGCCATGGAAGATGTCTCGACAATTAGGCGACACTACCTAGACCAGACGGTAGGTACTAACTTTGGCAGAGACTCGACGTTATCGAGACAACTTGACTCGAAATCGACTGGACTCTAATCGACTCGAGGCAGAATCGGAAAGGTGGACTGAAATTTTTGAAAATAGAAATTTTCAAAAAGATTCATTTGTCGTTTTATGGACGGTTTCCGGAGAGTAGGGATCTCCGAAAGTCGATCAGTTGAAGAGTTGCCTTAGGTTTGTTTTCAAAAGACCGTTTGAGTTGAAATTGCGGCGGCTCTGAAAAAAAGGTGTTGTTTCCAAAGACGGTTTTTGAAATTTCGATTCACGGATTAGAAAATCGAGAATCGAATAATTTGGAATCGTCATCACAATGGCCATGAAAACGGTTAAGTTTGTTTCCAAAGGATTTAAAATTCGGTTGAAAATTTGAAAACGGTTAGATTTGTTTTCAAACAATTAGAATTGGATTGAAATTTGAAAACGGTTAAATTTGTTTCAAAGTTTTAATTTTGATTGAAATCTGAAAACGGTTAAATTTGTTTTCAAAGATTGAGTTTTGATTTGAAATTTGAAAATGGTTAAATTTGTTTTCAAATGTTTTGAAATTGGATTTGAAATTTGAAAACGGTTAAATTTGTTTTCAAAAGATTTGAAATTGGATCTGAAATCTGAAAGCGGTTAAATTGGCCTTCAAATGATTTGATTTTTGATTGGAATTTGAAAACGTTTAAATTTGTTTTCAAATGACTTGATTTTTTATTTGAATTTAAAAGTGGTTAAATTGGCCTTCAAATGATTTGATTTGAATTGGAATTTGAAAACGGTTAAATTCGTTTTCAAATGATTTGATTTTGAATGGAATTTGAAAACGGTTAAATTCGTTTTCGAATGATTTGATTTTGAATGGAATTTGAAAATGGTTAAATTCGTTTTCAAGATTTGAAATTGGAAATCGTGAGGGTTGAATTCGTCATTACGACGAGTTAGAAAACCGTTTAACTTTTAAAAGACGGTATGCAAATCGAAAAGTGTGAGAATTGAAATCGTTATTACGACGGCTTAGAAAAGCCAAATTTGATTTCGAAAAGGAGATTTGAAATTTGAAAAGTTGCACGGGTTGAAATCGTTATTACGACGGTTTGAAAATATTTTTGTTTGAAAATTCGAGGGTAGAATTCGTCATTACGACGGCGTAAAAGGGTGCTTTGAGAATGCAACGGTTAGCGGCAGACCGAGGTTTGAAATGGCCATTATGACGACGTAAAAGGGTATTTTGAAATAGTTTGTGAAAACCAAGGTTTGAAATCGTCATTACAACAGCATGAAAAGGTGAATTTGAAACGGTTGTAAAAACCGTATTTTGAAATAGCCATTATAACGGCATAAAAAGGTGCTTTTGAAACGGTTGTAAAAACCGGATTTTGAAATAGCCATTATAACGGCATAGAAAGGTGTGTTGAAATGGTTGTAGAAAACCGGATTTTGAAATAGCCATTATAACGGCATAGAAAGGTGTGTTGAAATGGTTGTAGAAAACCGGATTTGAAATAGCCATTATAACGGCATAAAAAGGTGCTTTTCAAACGGTTGTAAAAACCGGATTTTGAAATAGCCATTATAACGGCATAGAAAGGTGTGTTGAAATAGTTGTAGAAAACCGGATTTGAAAATCGTCATTTACGACGGCCTAGAAAGGCTTGTTGAAATGGTTATAAAAATCGGGTTTGAAAATCGTCATTATGACGGCCTAGAAAGGCGTGTTAAAATGGTTGTAGAAAACCGGGTTTGAAAATCGTCATCACGACGGCCTAGAAAGGCGTGTCATTTGAAATGCAACGGTCGGCGAAAGACCAAGATTTGAAACGGCCATTATAACGGCGCAAAAGGTGTTTTTGAAAGTTTGAAAATGGCACGGAAGGACTTATGATCAAGTAGCACATAAGCACTCACAGTTCATTATATTATGCATTATGCTGACACGGGTTTTGGCTTAGAAGGGTGGGTTACACACCAAGCAATCAAACCCCGATTTGCGAGAGGGATACCAATCCAAACAAAATGTGTAAGGAGGGTGCCCTAGCCTCGTGCTCGAAGGTGATGAAAGCTTTTTTGACGAAACATAAATGTGTAACGTCAATGGTATGCTTGACTCAATCGGGATTCGAAACGCGGGGATGAGAAAACTCACGCCGACGGGACGAGCCAATTGGTCGAAAAAGGTTAGGTTGTGGGCCCGGACAAGGTACCCGACTTATGACCGTAATATCAATTAATGCACTTTAACCACGACCTCGTTCGAGTTTCACCTCTAAGGATCACAAAGACACAAGTGTCCTAGTTCTCCCCAGCGGAGTCGCCAAAATGTGGACATGGGCCATGTCTCGGTCTGCGGATTTGGGCCACCTACCGGTCCGCGGTCACGGGCCACCTGCATGCCCAGCCAATCTGTGGACATGGAGCGGTCTTTTGAAAGCCACGCTCGGCGGCGTTGAAAATGCTTTCGACCGGATCGCTTTAGATCGGTCGGTTTCGTCTCGGTAAAGGTCTCGAAACGATTAGAGATGTTCGGAGTCGCCACCAAGCATTTGTGGGATGCTTGGAACCCATTCGAATCCACTTTATACCTAGGTCAACCAAGGCAAAAAGCGGTGTTTGATATAGGTACTAAAGATAAGGACTCGTCTCCCTTTTAGCATTTTATGCCTAAAATGACTCTCGTACGCCCTGGCTAAGGCCATCCACTATCCAAAGGTTCTGAGTAAGGGGTGAGGGTACGTATTGAGAAGCCCTTTAATCGGACACCCAATCCCGCCCGCGTTAGCGGCCTCTACTGATCGATCGTGGTTGTTTAAGTGCAAAAGTTGATAGAACGGTTAAAATGCATGAATGTGCATCCAAAAGTTTAACCTAACATGTGAGCTTTCTAAGTCGGTTTGTTAATCCAAGTATCAATTATAAGATGTCAAGTTGGATTTAGATTGATTTGCATGTGAAAACGGAAATTAAACATCCATTTACCAAATTCGGGTCATGATGCTTAATACGATCCATTTGTTGAAAAAGGGTGTCAAATAACAAGTGTAAAAACGCAAATTTGTCAATCTGATCCGTCATGTATTCGGATTAACCGTAATCGGGATCCTCCTAGAGAAGTACCAAAAATGAGGTAGAACAGTGCCAGGCAGCCCCCTTGGGGCGCGAGCCTATTGGCGATGGAAGGAGCTATGTCTTGGTTTTGAAATGTGAAAACAGGCGGTACCTTGGGGCGCGAGCCATGAGCCGACCCAAGGGGGCGTCTCCTGGTTTTTGAAAAGGTTATTTAAAACCGTATTTGTGATTAAATAATTTGCAAGTATTGTTTGCATGACTCGGAATAATTACTATTATGTTAGTAATATTCATTGTCGGATTTGCATGTTTGAAAAACATATTAAAATGTATAAGAGGAAAAGGTGTTTGATTTGAACTAATCATGTTAAGTTCATTTCTTTGTAATTAGTCATTTTTGTCATCGTACTCGGATTAAACCGACATGGTATAAAGAACCAAGGATGATTATGGATTATGACTAATATGTTTACAAGTGTAAATAAATGAGAAAAATGGTAAATAAAAGAAGGGTGTTAAAATACCCATTAAAATGTAATTAACCAATTAATATCACCGAGTCACGGATTTAACCGTCATGGTATAAAAAACCAAGGATGATTTTTTTAATGGTCAAAAAGCTTGTCAGAAAAATGATTTGAAACATTTGAAACAGTAAAAACCGATTACAAATAAGAAATGAAATAAAGAGGAAAGACGAGAACAAACACGAATGAGTCTGACCTGGGCACCCCATTGAGGCGCGAGCCACTTTGCACCATAAGGGGCTTCTGCCTCAGGCCAAAACTCAGTTTTGGCTTGTCTAACCTATGTTTGAATCGTGTTATGCATTGTTCATGCTTATAGACTCATAAAAACAGTAAAGACATGAAATAAAGTGAGTTGTTTACACCCTCAAACTTACGTGTATTGATGTTTGCGAAATAGACGACTTTAGAGACGGTTTTCTCGTTGTGACTAATCGCGGTCAAAGAAGTTTAAAAGAGTGCCTTAAAAAAGGCTTTGGTTTTGAAAATGAGTTAAAAATATGTTTATTAAAACATGTTGATTAATGAGTTGAGTTGGTCAAATGGGTCAGTCGAATGCACGGCGACGGTACCAAATAATATGTGTAAGGCTTGTGTTTACGATCGGTAGGTCGTAAACACGTGTCGATTTTGTGACTTAGGAAGTCGAGTATAGAAGTTTAAGGGAGATGTGAGGGGGCGGACTCTCGCGTGAAGATTATAGTGTGTGATGGTTGGTATTTATAGAGAAATGTGGGATGGCAGGTCAGTTGTGTTTGCTTAGAGGCTAAGCAGACACCTGCTTTAGGCGCGAGCCACCCCGTGACTCAATGGGGTGTACTGTCTCTTTCGCAAATTTGGATTTTGCATTTGTTCTAACCAATGTTTTGTTGGTTGTGATTTGTGGTTTTTGAGGTTTGCTTAGCTGTGTAAGCTTACTCTTGGGTGATATTTGGGGTAGGTATTTTGTGTCTTTGACTCAGGTTTGACCCGTGTGAGTCGGGATTTGAATATCGAGTCGGTTTTTGGCTCGGTGTCGGTTTAGACTCTTAATAGGGTCATTTTAATGGAAATGACATGATGAAGACATTCATGGCATTATTTTTTACATTCGAGGTTTGGGTTGACTCGGGTTGACTCAGATTGACTCGAGTTACGGGTTCTGAGTCGGTTTTGGGTTCGAAGACGGTTTTGACTCTAATTAGGGTGAATTTAATGCAAATGAAGTTAGAAAACTTTTGAAATCATTTTTCATATCCGAGTAGTGCATTAAACCGTCTCATGTATAGCCAATCCACGTACGCATATCAAAAACACGTTATAGTCTGATTATCATCGGGTGGTTTTTAAGAAGGTGCAGATACTGGGTATCTACTGATACCAAACCTACAGATGATATTACGTTTGATAAAAGAGATGACCTGTTTGTCTTTTACCTCTGTGAATGCTTCTGCTGCTATCCATTTTCAAAAAAAGTCTGTCATTGCCAGCATCCATAATCTGTTTCCTGTAGCTCTAGGCAGAGGGCCCACGATGGCCATTCCCCATGTCATGAATGGCCATGGGGAAATGATGGGATGTAGGGGCTCTGCTGGCTGATGGATCATTGGTTCTGAGCGCTGGCAGGCGTCGCATTTCCGGGCGTATTCTGCCGAGTCTGCCCTCATTGTGGGCTAGAAGTAGCCTTGTCTGAGAGCTTTATTTGACAGACTTCTGCCCCCTGCATGGTTTCCACATTCGCCACTGTGGAGGGCATGCAACACAGTATGTGCTTCTTGTTTATCCAGGCACCGTAAGTAGGGTCCTGCCAGTGACTTTCTAAAAAGCACATTGTCAATTAGTGTGAATCTGGAGGCTTTCATTTTAAAACCCCTTACCTCCTTCTTGTCATCTGGCTGCTTGTCGTGTTTCAACCAATTTAGGTATGGCGTTCGCCAGTCCCAGTCATCTGTCTGATCGTTTTGCTGGATAGCTATCAGACCATCTGTGCTTGATAGAACTGCCGCCCCGTCCTGCTGATCTTCCAATTCTTCTTTATCTGCTTCTTCTAATTTTTGGATTGATGGTTCCAACACATGTACAATGGGGATATTAGCCAGCTCTGTCGGTTTGAAGGTTGCCTCCAGGGTTGCCAGGGCATCAGCTGTTGGGGCTGGTGTCCTTAACAGTTAGTGCAAGGACTTATAAATCTCTAAAAGGATCAAAGGGCATACTTTTGGTATTATTATCAGTTGATCCACGTTATCAATAACGGTTGGCTTGCTAGATAAGTTTGACGTTATTGTCATACAGATGGCGGTGATCAACTGGTCCCTAAAAGTCACACCTATAGGATACGTTTGAGAGATGTGACGGTATGAAAATACAGTCATGTAGATGCCAAAAATTGACTAACCAGTTAGTCCGAGTTATTTGACTAATAATAAGTCAAAATGTGATGTTGAGATATTTTATTTAATACGGATTAAATAATAATGGCTAAGGCGAATTAAGCAGTTAATTCGTAAATTGAATATAAGCGTTTTATATTTAATTAAATGTATATTGAATATAATTATACAATATTGTCTTTGTCGGACATGTATTAATAATTCAACTAATCCGTATTATTAGTTGATGCTTTAATATCCGATAACCGATGATGATTTATAATGAAACGCGTCATATACATTTAGAATTTAACGAACCAGGACCACGAGTTAAAACCAAGAGGAAGTGGAAGCCCACTTCCCCTTGTGGGTTTCGGTTTTGCCGAATGAGAGGGAACAAAAGGGAGAGTTTCTCCTCCCTTCTAACCTAATCATTTCATTTGTAAAAATTCTAGGGTTTTTGAGAAAGTGCCTCTCAAAAATTCGGATCCTCTCATCCAACCAAAACTCACAAAACAATCCTCTCTATATTGCAAGGCAATTAGAGGATTCATTCTAGCACAAGGGCATTTCTCGGACAATCTTGGGTGCATCATTTAGGAGGAGGTCTACTTTGATCTCTCATTGCCTTATTGCACTAGGACCGAAGGTTATTCCTTGATCTTTATCGTTTCATCATGTTTTTCGTTTTATGACTATAAATCACGTATTAAATTTGCGTTATAATCATATAAAGAAAGGGTTTTATACGGATATTACCCCACAAGTGGTATCAGAGCGAGGCCACGTAAATTTTTCTATGTGATTTTCATTAAACGATTTTTGAATCGATGATTTTTTTGTCTAAAATTTGGTGCGGCTGATTTTTTTTTATTCGGCACAAATTTTTTTTGCCCTCGGCAATTTTTTAATTGCTGCGTTTTTTTTGTTTTGTTGGGAACCGTGTCATGTTCACTCGGTGTTGGTTATCGTTTTTGTTTTGTTTTCATTTTGATCTTTGCATATTGTATTGTAATCGATATTCATTACAATGTGTAAAAGATCTATTAAAATGATTGCATAAAATTTCGTGTGGCACAAATTTTTGTCTCGAAAAATTCTTGAAAACCGTGTGGCCTCAAGTCACGGCCTGTTTTCTGTTTTGCATTGATTTGCGTGCCACACATTTGGCTAGATTGTTTGATCTCTTGTTTTCAATCGTTCTTCACATGTTGTAATTTTAACCGATAATTATTGCAATATGTTGAAGATGTAACAATTGTAGTTTGATTTCTATACGGATTAGATTAAAATTGCAATTGTGTTTTATCAAACCGTTTTTGTTTTGATCTTGTGTTGCTCACGGTTTTGAGCCATGAAATTTTTTTTTTCTTTTTCGCCTTTTGATGCTCACGGTTTACAGCATTTTAAAAAAAAAAAAAAAAAAAAAAAAAAAAAAAAAAATTTCTTTTCGGTCTTGTTCACGTACAAAGATGATACGAGAAGAAAAAAATTTTTGTTTTTTTTTCGGCCCTTTTAATGCATAAAACGGTTTTTATGCTCTCGCTTGATAGTGAAACGGTTCACCCACGTAAGATTAAGTTACTTTAAAACGATTTAAAGTAATGGATTATCACGAATTAAAATTAACTTGACTAAAGCGGTTTTGTCATATAATTTTAATTATCTTTGGTGGTTTGGATAAATTTAACATAATTACGGAATTATGTCACGAATAAATTCAATTTTTAGTTGATGCATTTTATTTATCGTTCTTGTTTAATTTGAATGCTTTTAATTACGTATTTATTTAATTTTGCAAACGGTTGTAACTTAGTGTGGCCTTAGTAGAACGTGTTACCGTAATGATGGAACACGGTCTTGGTTGTATTTTGAGATCTCGTATCTCCATTTTATTTCTTTTAATTACAGTTTTTATTTAGAATGTAAATAGGTTTATATTTGTAAATTTTAAATTGTAATTTTTGAGAAGACCAAAGATGGAGACCGGATGCTCACTCCCGCTACATGGATCAAGATGGAACATCAAGACAAGCTTCTCGGGTCCAACGGTGGATTCCAAAGTTGTTTTATGTTCTTTTTCATTAGGATAGGCCACACTAGGAATTTTTATTTACGTATTGCATTCTTTTATTTTTTTTGTAACGATAATATGCATCATATTCCGCCTAAAAACCAAACCACCTAATTATTGCATGAAAACTGACACATATAGAGGTCACGAGTTAGTTTTCTTTTGACATTCTCATGTCACACGATCATGCTAAGCCATCACCTAAATTGATTCATTCACGCAGACGCTAGTTATTCGTTCACTTAAAATGAATTATAATTAAGTTGATGGGATCTTCCTCGTATAAACCAAAATTGAGAACGGTCTTTATAGGTCAAACTCCAATGAGTCCCTTCTTCGTCGGTAGGCATAATATGACCCCTTCTACGTCGGGTAAGTTGGAACCGATTGACCTATTTTATCTCAACACTATGGTCACTCGTACGATCCTGTGATTATGGTGGACTATAGATAGGATTTACGGAAATCTATCGACCAAGAGTTCTTACGGAAGAATTAGCTAAACAGTTGGCTTATCAATTTACGGAAATTGAGTCTTGGGATCACTTGTATTATTCTTGAGGGAGATCAATTTTACCAGTGCAATGAGTCTACACGATTAAAATGAATTTTAATAGACTTAAATCACCTCGATGAGTTGCTTATTTCGTTTTGTTTTTCTTTCTTTTTCAGTGTAGATCACGAACTTTTAAAACTGCTAATAACAAATGGCTGGTTCTACTGATAACCCAATGCCAAGTGCCACATTGGACCGTGAGTCCTGGCTTCGGATCTTCATGAATCGGATGAATCAGTCCACTGATCGAAGAATGATGGATCAAACTTCGCGGATTGGGAGGCGGCATTACGGAATGCCGCCGCTGGCGATGGGAAGCTCAAATATCTATTAGAGCCCCTCCCGGCAAACCAGGTCCCACGGCTAGAGTCTTTGAAATCACCAAGTTTAATGATTTCGTATGGAAGCGGGTGCGATTAAAAACATACTCATTTTTGCAATGGAATCCAATTTGCAGAAACGCTTCATAGCCCATGGTGCAAACAAGATTTTCACCACGCTCACTAAGGAATTCTCGAAAGCACCGAGAATCGTGACCTATGAGCATACCACTCGCTTCTTTGATGCGAGACTCCAGAAGGGCCAACCAGTTAGCCCACACATTCTCAGCATGATTGAGAATGTCGAGAAGCTGGAGACCTTTAATTGTAACATCAGCGAGAACATTGTAATCGACCGCATGCTTCATTCACTCCACGATGGTTTTTCGCAATTTAGAGCGAATTACTATATGAATGATTTGAAGAAAACCCCACATGAACTGCACTCCCTTCTCGTACATGCACCGAGAAGGACATGAAGTTCAGTGGGAGCTTGAAACAGGATGTTCTCGTTGTGTCAAACAAAGGGAAAGGTAAGGGCAAAGCTCAGGCAAACCTAACAGTAGGTAAACCGAAGTTCAAGAAGTCGAGTTCAGGTAAGAGTGGGCCTGGTGAGTCGAGCACCTCATCAGGCGCGACAAAGAGCAAGAATGAAAACATGGAGTGCCATCATTGCCACAAGACTGGGCATTGGAGGCGTACATGTCCTGTTTATCATGAGGACTTAAAGGCAGGTCGTGTTAAACCTGTTGGTATGTCTTCTCTCTCTTCTACTTTTATTCATATGATTGAGATTAACCACGCAAGTTACGGAACTTGGGTACTTGATACTGGTTGTGGTTCTCATCTGTGTAATCATGTGCAGGGGCTCCGAAACATCGAACCCCTCGTAAAGGGTGAGGTGGACTGCGTGTCGGGAATGGAGCAAGAGTGGCTGCCATCTCAAAGGGGACATATGTGATCCAGCTTCCTAGCGGATTTGAGTTGTCATTATATGACTGCTATTATGTACCTAGTCTTTCGAAAAACATTATTTCAGTTTCTGCACTTGACAAACTTGGTTTTTCATTTGTAATAGAGAATAATACTTGCATTTTCTCTTTACACGATATGATTTATGGCAAGGCAGTCTCCATGAACGGAATTTATGTTTTAGATCAGACCACCGAAATATTACACGTAATGAATAAAAGGGTAAAGGTTGGTGACAAAGATCAAACGTATCTATGGCACTGCCGTATGGGACACATTAATGAGAAACGCGTAAAACAGCTCATCAAAAATGGAGCTATCTCGGCCTTTGATTTTCAATCATTTGGCACGTGTGAATCATGTCTCATAGGTAAGATGACTCGAATTTCCTTCAAAGGTGTTGGAATGCGCGCTGCTGACCTATTAGGGCTCATACACACGGATGTATGTGGTCCTATGTCAATCACCGCACGAGAAGGCTATAGGTATTTCATCACTTTCACGGACGATTTAAGTAGATATGGCTATGTCTATTTAATGAAGCACAAAAGTGAATCCTTTGAGAAATTCAAGGAATACCAGAATAGGGTACAGAACCTATTGGGTAGAAAGATTAAAACACTGCGTTCGGATCGTGGTGGCGAGTATCTTTCTCACGAGTTTGATCAACACCTTAAGGACTGTGGGATTGCCTTACAGTTAACTCCACCTGGAACACCTCAATTGAATGGTGTGTCCGAACGGAGAAATCGAACTTTACTTGATATGGTTCGATCCATGATGAGTCAAACCGTGTTGCCTGACTCATTATGGGGTTATGCTCTTTGTCAGTTTGCTCTAATACTTAACCGAAGTCCGTCTAAAAGTGTTGACAAGACTCCATATGAACTATGGAAGGGAACGGTCCCTAACTTGTCCTTTATACGGGTTTGGGGCTGCGAGGCTTATGTCAAGTGGAGACACGAGGATAAGCTCGGCCCGCGATCGGTCAAGACATACTTTATAGGTTATCCTAAAGGAACACGTGGTCATTACTTCTATTCGCCAACCGAACAACGTGTTTTTGTTGCGGCTAGTGCGACATTCTTAGAGAAGGAATTTCTCGAGAATGCAAAGAGTGATAGAACCTTCGAACTGTCGGAGATTCCAGAACAGATACATTGGTATGGTCGAGGAACCTAGGAGGTCGGGAAGAGTCTCTATTCCTCCGGACAGATACATTGGTATGGTCGAGGAACATGACATAGATGACATTCTACTCTTAACGAGTAGTGAACCCGCAACCTATAAAGGTGCCATGACTAGTTCTGACTCAAAGCTATGGCTTGAGGCCATGCGATCCGAGATGGACTCCATGTATGAGAACAACGTGTGGGATCTTGTTGACTTACCTGCTAAGGTTCGTCCCCTTCAATGCAAATGGCTTTACAAGATAAAGCATTCTGTGGAAGGTCAACAAGATATCTACAAAGCACGACTAGTTGCTAAAGGTTTCACCCAATGCCAGGTTTGCACTACGATGAGATTTTTGCACCCGTAGTTATGCTGCGTTCCATTCGGATTATCTTAGCGATTGTCGCTTTTCATGACTATGAAATTTGGCAAATGGACGTGAAAACCGCCTTCTTAAACGGCTTTTTGGAGGAAGAGTTGTACATGGTACAACCCGAAGGTTTTATCGATCCAGAACATCCTAAGAAAGTGTGCAAGCTTAAGCGTTCCATTTATGGACTTAAGCAAGCATCAAGGAGTTGGAATCATCGCTTCGACCAAGTGATAAAAGAAAATGGATTCACTCGATCGGTCGAGGAACCATGTCTATATATCAAGTCGAGTGGGAGCAAGATTGTCTTCCTAATATTGTATGTTGACGACATACTCCTGATTGGGAATGACATACCTCTCTTAACTTCGGTGAAAGTATGGTTGAAAAACCATTTCCAGATGAAAGATCTGGGAGAGGCACAAAGAATTCTAGGCATCCGTATCTATCGAGATAGATCATGACGGATGCTATCTCTCAGTCAGGAGTCTTACATAGACAAAGTCCTAGAGAGATTCAGCATGACTAACTCCAAGAAGGGGTTTCTTCCTATGGCTCCAGGGGTGCATTTGAGCAAGTCTCAGGCACCAGAGACACCGGAAGAGAAAGAGCGCATGACACGGATTCCATATGCTTCGGCAATAGGATCTATCATGTATGCCATGATATGCACACGTCTCGACGTGGCATATGCATTAAGTATGACAAGTCGATTCCAACAGCATCCAGGTGAATCACATTGGCTGGCTGTGAAGAACATTCTTAAGTACCTACGGAGGACTAAAGATTGGGCATTGACTTATGGAGGCGATCAAAAGCTATGCGCAACCGGTTACGCAGATGCTAGCTTCCAAAAGGATCGTGATGACTCGAAATCTCAGTCTGGATTCGTTTTTACTCTTAATGGCGCTGCGATCGGTGGAAGAGTTCGAAACAAATCACATGCAGATTCTACGATCGAGTCCGAGTACTATGCCGCGTCTGAAGCTACAAAGGAAGCGATATGGATGCGTCAATTCTTATATGGGCTATCTGTAGTGCCTAGTTCGAATGACCCGATCACCATCTATTGCGACAATAGTGGTGCCATCTTCCAAGCTAAGGAGCCAAAGTCTAGCAACAAGTCTAGACATGTACAACGGAAAGCTCATCTAATCCGAGATTACGTGGAGCAAAAGGAAGTAGTGATAGAAAAGATTGCTACAGATGATAACATAGCATATCCTCTCACTAAACCATTACGACAAGATAAGCATGAAGGGCACGTTAATTCCATGGGAATTAAACGTGTTCCTAAGTTGTAGTACTCTTTTATGGATTAGATTCATTCCCTTTTGTACTCTATACGACATCATCGTTTTGATATTTATATATTTTGTTTTTCATGTGGAATTGTGCGACAGTTTTTGAACACCACAAAGTGAACTGAACAAACATTATATTTTTCAGTCCTTAATTGCCCACATGAGCTGATAACTCTGGCAATTTTTTTGTGACGTTGGTTGATGGTGGGTTCAACGAGCCATAAGTCAACCGGTTGACTGACCAATTACAGAGGCGATTTATACGGATATTTCGTAGGACACAATTGTGACATCGACGTGGAGTCCTAAATGTTTTATAACATTCGTTGCCCGGTCGTGGATAGGACTTCCATGGTGATCCTAAGAGTCGATTCTTTTGACTATCGACTGTCTCTTGAGACTAAGGCAGATTTTGGGTGACTTTGGTTTCTTTCTCACGGTCATCCGTAACAGGGGGCCAAGTAGATTTTTTCCGGGTCATTTCATCTTTGTGCTTAGATCGGAAGGAGTTCGAGTTGAAGGAAATATTCAGCCTTTATCGGGTACTCGATATTTCTCAGGGCCACTCGAGGAGTCAGAATCGAAATGCATGGCCATGCTCGGATACGGATTCGTTTTATCAGTTAAGTTACTCTCTAGTCGGGGAAACCACTCTAGATACAGATCGATTGTAAAATACGACCTTTGCGGATCCAGATATGCAAATTGTTTTACATTGAGTGGGAGAAATTTTAAATGAATATGAGAATCGGTTATCGCACATACACTTGTACGGACAAGTGGGAGTTTGTTGGAGCTTGTGTCCTCCAGTTAGTGCGGATAACGTCATTGCACATACACTTGTACGGACAAGTGGGAGCTTGTTGGGGCTGGTGTCCTTAACAGTTAGTGCAAGGACTTATAAATCTCTAAAAGGATCAAAGGGCATACTTTTGGTATTATTATCAGTTGATCCACGTTTATCAATAACGGTTGGCTTGCTAGATAAGTTTGACGTTATTGTCATACGGATGATGGCGGTGATCAATTTGGTCCCTAAAAGTCACACCTATATGATACGTTTGAGAGATGTGACGGTATGAAAATACAGTCATGTAGATGCCAAAAATTGACTAACCAGTTAGTCCGAGTTATTTGACTAATAATAAGTCAAAATGTGATGTTGAGATATTTTATTTAATACGGATTAAATAATAATGGCTAAGGCGAATTAAGCAGTTAATTCGTAAATTGAATATAAGCGTTTTATATTTAATTAAATGTATATTGAATATAATTATACAATATTGTCTTTGTCGGACATGTATTAATAATTCAACTAATCCGTATTATTAGTTGATGCTTTAATATCCGATAACCGATGTGATTTATAATGAAACGCGTCATATACATTTAGAATTTAACGAACCGGACCACGAGTTAAAACCAAGAGGAAGTGGAAGCCCACTTCCCCTTGTGGGTTTCGGTTTTGCCGAATGAGAGGGAACAAAAGGGAGAGTTTCTCCTCCCTTCTAACCTAATCATTTCATTTGTAAAAATTCTAGGGTTTTTGAGAAAGTGCCTCTCAAAAATTCGGATCTCTCATCCAACCAAAACTCACAAAACAATCATCTCTATATTGCAAGGCAATTAGAGGATTCATTCTAGCACAAGGGCATTTCTCGGACAATCTTGGGTGCATCATTTAGGAGGAGGTCTACTTTGATCTCTCATTGCCTTATTGCACTAGGACCGAAGGTTATTCCTTGATCTTTATCGTTTCATCATGTTTTTCGTTTTATGACTATAAATCACGTATTAAATTTGCGTTATAATCCTATAAAGAAAGGGTTTTATACGGATATTACCCCACATCAGCTTCCATATTCTGGTCTCTAGGGACCTGCTTGAGCTTACAATCTCTGAATTTTTGTTTGAGCTCCTTTGCCACTTTTAGGTATGCTATCATCTTTGAATCCCTGGCTATATATTCATCATTCACGTGGTTAACTATCAGTAAGGAGTCACTGAATACCTGTAGGTTTCTGACTCCTAACTCTAAAGTTAGCTGCATTCCTAGTATTAGGGCTTCATACTCTGTTTCATTGTTAGTCGCTTTAAATTTACATCGCACTACTTGTGCTATCAAGTCTCCCTGTGGAGACCGCAAGATTAGCCCTACACCTGCCCCCCTTTGGTTGGAGGCTCCACCAATATGCATTTGCCAAAATTCTACCTCCTTGTTCCCTTTGAGGGTTAGGATCTCCTTGTCTACCAGATTTTTGGATAGCTGGGTTGAAATCTGACACGAAATCTACCAGTGCCTGCGACTTTATTGTCGTTCTTGGATCATACCTGATGTCGTACCCACTAAGGTGTAGGGACCATTTTGACATTCTGCCTGACAGCTCAGGCTTTCTAATTACAGATTTTAGTGGATAATTAATCACAACATATATTGTATGGGATTCAAAGTAGGGGCGCAGTTTGTAAGATGCAATTACAAGTGCTAGTACCAATTTGTCAAGAGATGTGTACCAGCAGAGACTTGCTTATATAGTAGACTGGCTTTTGCTCTTTGTCCTGCTCTCTGACTAGGACCGCGCTTACTGCTACCTCTGTGACAGCTAGATAGAGAAACAGTGGTTCTCCCTGTTCTGGCTTCGATAGTAATGGCGGGGTGCTAAGGTAGTGTTTCAGCTCCCTGAATTCCTGCTCATGGTCTGCAGTCCACTCGAATTTCTGGCTCTTCTTCAATATATCATAGAATAGCCTGCACTTGTCTGAGGATCTCGAGATGAACCTGCTCAAAGCTGCCACCTTGCCTGCTAGCCTTTGCACATCTTTCGAGTTTTTTGGTGACTCTAGCTGCAATACTGCCTTAATCTGTTCTGTGCTAGCCTATATTCCTCTTTGAGTCAAGATGTAGCCCAAGAATTTTCCGGATGAAACTCCAAAGGTGCATTTGGATGGGTTGAGCTTCATTTTGTACTCTCTGAGGGTGCTGAATGTTTCTGCCAGATGTTGCATGTGATCCTTGGCTTTCTTTGACTTCACCACCATATCGTCAATATATACCTCCACAGTTCTTCCTATTTGATTTTTAAACATCCGGTTGACCAGCATCTGATACGTGGACCCTGCGTTTTTCAGGACGAAGGGCATGACGTTGTAGTAGTATATTCCTCTCTCAGACATGAATGATGTCTTCTCCTGATCGGCTGGATCCATTTTGATTTGATTGTAACCACTCCAGGCGTCCAAGAATGTTAACATTTCATGTCCAACTGTTGCATCCACCATTGCATCAATGTGTGGCACTGGGAAGGGGTCCTTTGGACATGCTTTGTTGAGATCGGTGAACTCCACGCATACTCTCCATTTTCCATTCTTCTTGGGTACTACTACCACATTTGATAACGATTCTAGATATTTTACCTCTCTTATCTTGTTTGCTGCTACCAGACTGTCTACTTCCTGGTTGATCACCTTATTCCTTTCAGCTGCGAATTTTCTTCGTCTCTGCTGGATGGGCTTGCATCCTGGGTCTACGCCGAGTTTGTGTGTTATGATGGATGGGTCTATTCCTATCATGTCATCATGGACCACGCGAAACAATCCATATTGGCTTGCAAGAATTTGACTAGGTGCTGTCTAAGGTCTCATGTGCATCCTGCCCCTATTAGCACAATTCTTTCTGGGTGCAGCTTGTCTAGGTTGATCTGATCTAGCTCCTCAGCTGGAGGCTCAATGTATTCATGATGGACGTGTTGCTTCTGTAATTGCTATGCTGGAGGGCTGGCCGTTCCTTTTAATGCCTTCTTGTAGAAGCCCCTGGCTTCCTCCTGGTCTCCTCGTACTGTCTCTACTCCCCCACGGCGTGGGGAACTTCACACACTGATTGTAACACCCCGTAAATTTGAAGACCTTTATTATATTTTAAAAGTAATATTTTAATCTATTTTAATTTTATATTAATTTATTTGAAATAAAATTTATTTGATAAAATATAATCTTATTTTATTTTGAAGAAATGTAATTATTTTTGATAGTTTAGAAATGTTTAAAAGTGATTTAAACTATATTTAAACCTTTTCCTTTGATAAAATAGATTTCAGATAAAAGTCGTAAAATTGGGATTGTCCCATTTCTTACGGTCGATTGGTAAACGAGTTTGGATATTGGGCATATGAGTACTTAATCTTTTAGTAAAATCATGTTTAAGAACTTTAATATTCTCGGAAATCGCGTTCGACGAATATTTCTAATTACCGTCGAAGCAAACCCCAAAATGTAAACAATTGACCCCAACCTCCCCTCCATTTGACCGACCAACCTCCCTCCATTGTCCCCTCTTTCAATTTTCATTTCCTCCATAATTCACTCTCTCTCTTCCTTTCATCAAACACCAAATTCCTCTCAAAAATTCTCCTTACAATCCCTAAATCCTTCATAAATCCTTCATTTCTCCACCAATTTGCATAAAACTTATATATTTGGAATCCTCTCTTCAATCCTCATCTACTAGTAAGTTTTATTTTCATTTCCCCCAATTTTGTTTAAGACACATTTTTCTAGGGTTTCGAGTTAAGGCTAATTAACATGTTTTTATTGTTTGTATAGGTGAAGATTTTGAAGATGAGTTAGGGGACTCATATATTGTAGAAGATGATGAGTGATTTCGGTTTCTAGGGCTCTTTCTCAAGTGTTATTGCTCTCTTTTTCTAGCTTAAGGTAACTATTCTGAGTCACTCGACGGATTAATGTCACATTAGTAGTTGTATTTGTTGTTTATTGTTGTTTGTTGTCGTTTGTTAATGTTTGTTGTTGTTTGTTGTTGTTTGAGACGATCTTGTTGATAAATGAATGAATGGAGTAAGATGAGTATGCTTATGTTTAATTTATGTTACCCATTTGTATATTATTGTTTGGAACAAATTTGGATGAGGAATTATGTGTTGTGACAAGTCCGTGTTTTAGCTGGAGCGCGTCAGTACCGGACCGAGACGGTTCCCAATGTTTCCAAAAATATGACAGATTGAACGGCATCGAAAAATTAGGTGGTTTAGCCACTTGAATCACTCAATTCGGAGTCCGTATGAGTAAATGGCGTCGTCTTATCGATTAAAAATTTATAGAAAAGTTTACCTTTGTGTGAGACGGTTATTTATGCTATTTTATTATGCGAGAATTTTGTGGAATTAGTTATTTTGTAAGTTGGAAGGTTTTCTTTATGTTGATAGTGTTCACATGATAGAAATTGGAATATTGCATGAGAATGATATTGTAATGAATGTTGTGATTTGGGCCAAAATGGGCCAAGATTCTGAGCTGGGCCAGATTGACCGAACGAGTTTGGTCAAACTAGGTTTAAACCGGTCAGCCTCGATTTGACCGATGATCCGTCGCGGGACTCGGGTCGAGGGTTTGTCTTTGAGGTGAGATTGGTTGTTGTTGGATGTTTTATGTTGATGCCTTGTTATTTGTGATTATCAGTTCACATGTTGGTTGTTGGATGCTTTGGATGCCTTATGCTTGAGTCTTGTTGCCTCTTTGCCATTTTAGCTTGTTCTCATGGATTATGGTACTGTTGGTTAGCTAGAATTTGGATTATTATCGATATTGGAGATATTGTTGGATTGTCAGCTGAATATGCTCTTGCGTAGCCTTTCATATGCTAGGGTGTGTATGATCATTTGTGTGTGCAAGTTTGGACTCTTTGCCCCTCTTATGGTTAATTGGGTGTCCTACTTGTCTTGTGTGGTGTGGGCTAAAATATTCAAGCTGGGACTAGGTCCTAGGTGAGTATTTCGGCCTTCATCACAGATAGGCCATTATAGTCTTTGACGAGTGTATGTTCACCGCTTAATAGCCTTTGTGTCTTAGCTTGGTGGGTTTATATCCAAGTTAGGGCATGACCTCCTGACGTACTCTTAGAAGTATGTGGTCAGCTTAAGTACTAGCCAACCCTTTGGTGGACTCCTTAGGGGTACTCATGTGGTGTTATCATGGGTCTTGGATGCGGTAGTTTTCCGCATGTCGCTAGGTCTGCGCAGGTTTAGGACTAGGGTGTTTACCTTACCTCGTGGTATAGACTCGAGTTCTGAGTGACTATTGTGTCCTAAGAACTTATGCCTGTCTCTAGATATATTGTCCTTTCTTGTTTGATGATTCTATGAATCATAGAAGGTGAGATGCACGCCGGCTATGGTTGATAGAGTTTGGATTCCTGGATGTTATGTGATTCACATGATAGTGTAGTATGAGTCGGTCTAGTATTCACATGCTAGGACTATGTGTTGTTATATTGTTGTTCACATGATAAGCACGATTGTCTAGCATCTATATGCTAAGGCTATGTGTTATTAATATTCATATTCTTATGTTTACATGTTATATTAATTATGACATTTTGTGGCTGGGAGAACTCGGAGTTACTCCCCACTGACTGTGGCTTTCGTATTTGTATAAAATGCGATTGACAGGTAGGTGATGCATATATGGGGTACACGGACGAGCTAGCGAGCAAAGTAACCTTGGTACCTAGATTGACTTTATTTTATTGTGACCCTTAAACACTTTTTATGTCATATACTTTTTAGGGACATATGTCTCCCTTTTTCATATTTGGGTTGTATAACTTTGTTTCGCGACCTTAGCGATGTTTTATATATGAGATTTATTTTAGACCTTGCATGTTTGACACCTTCCCATTTGGATATTTTTATAACAGGTTCAGGTTTTAAAAATTACAGGTTTTTACCCAAATGAACCTATTACAAATAACATATCCATGCAGTTTTTATCTAGAATTATGTGTTTACTTTTCCGCAATGAATGAGGGTGTCACACTGATGATACGTTGAGGGGACCGCCTTCATCTGATACAACCATGGTCTTCCAACAATAACATTGTAGGTAGATGGTCCATCTATGACCAAGTATCTTACCTGTTTGTTGACTCCTCCTATATCGGTTGGGATCACGATCTCTCCTAGCGAGTTAGTTGTCTCTCCACTGAATCCTACCAGCGGGATGGTTTTCTTCTGCAAGTCCTTCTCGCTGAACCTCATGTTTTCTATGGTCTTCAACATAATTAGGTTGACCGAGCTACCAGTATCGACCAGAACCTTTCTAACCGTGCAATTGGCCATTGACAGTGTTATGATAAGTACGTCATGATGCTCCTGGCTGTTATGTATATCTTCTTCGTCGAAAGTGACAGCAGGCGGGTTGCTGTGGGAAATTTTGCAGGAAGTCTTTGGTTTATCTCCCTTAGTTTCAGTAGCGCGTCTCTTGGCTGCTGTGTATGATTATTTGCTTAAGTCTGAGCCGCCTGTTATCACGTTTATTATTTTGGTGCATGTAAGTGGTGTTGCGGGCTTCGTGGAACCTACCTTATCCTGCTGCTTGCCCCCGCTTGGTAATAGGTGGCTCCGCTCCCCCTGTTCATATAGGCGCCTGATCTCCCTGCGCAGAGTATAGCAATCTTTCGTGTTATGCCCAATGTCCCGATGGAACTCACATTTTTTCTTACTGTCTTTTCGCCATGACTGTCCTTCTACTGGTGGCTTGGGCCACCTTACCCCGTCTCCCATCTCCCTGAGTGCTTTTAGGATTCCTCTGACGCCAGTCGTGAATTCGTATTCTGTCAGTGTGGGGAGTTGCTGATTCTCTTATCTGTTGTCGATTCTGTTGACTCCCCTACCATATGGCATGTACTTTTCCTCCTTTTCGTTGGTGGATTGTTTTCTACTTGACTTTTCCATGGCTGACGTGCTGGATATGCTTGGCGTACTTGGTATGCTGGCTCTAGCTAGGATGTCTTCTTCCAGTCTTATTGCAGCTACTACCTTTTCTTGTACTGCTTCGAAACTATAGCAAGGGTGCATAGTCAACTGCTTGTAGAGGTCTAACTCATGATGTAGGCCACTTTTGAAGGCTTCCACTGCTGTTGACACGTCTCACTCTCGTACTGCCACCTTCTCATTATTGAACCTAGTGTTGTACTCCCCAATGGTCTCATTTGCACCTTGAACAATTCTGTACAAGTCACCTGCATGCTTTTGCGGCTTCCGACTGCTTTTGAATTGCTGACTAAATGGGTTCACCAGGTCGGCAAACGTGGATATTGATCTGTTGGGCAGACTTACGAGCCATCGGAGTGCTGGTCCCGACAGTATGGATCCAAACCCCTTGCACATACAGGCTTCTTTTACGTGTCCAACGGCTGTTACTGTCATCATTTTTTGCTTGTACTGGCTTATGTGGCCAAAGGGATCTGTTGTGCCATCAAAGAGAGGCATGTTCGGATTTGTGAATCCCTTCGGCATGGCGACAATAGATATTGCATCCACGAATGGCGAGTCAGCATAGCTGTCGGGTACTGCCTTCTCGAGTGGAGGCGGCAGTCCTTAGACCCTGCTCAGCATCTCCCTCAGTTCTAGATACTACTTGTTGGATAGGCTTCCCGAGTCTGTCTGCTGATTCGGAGTGCTGCTCCCATGCCCGAACTCCGGAGGATTCTGATGTGGCATGCTGCCTAATGGGGCTGAAGTCACGAGCGTTCCCTGGTGCCAGCTTACCTGCGGACTACCTGTTGATCTTGCACCTGGTGTTTGGTTATTTATTACGAGGTTACTAACTGGGATGTTACCTTGTCGTATTTCCATACGGCTGGCAGGCTGCCAGCTGTCTGGTGTGAGGTATCCAAGTCCTTGTGGTACTATCCTTTCTCCTGTTGGTACTGTTGTCAGATCTAATCTTGTTACCAATTCGGCTGGTATTTGCCGAGGTTGACTCTTGCTGCCCGATGCCCCCTGGGTGAGATCTACAATTGGGACCTGACCTTCATCCTCCGCGCTTGCTGGTGTGCTGGATTGTTGTCACAGAATGTCTATATGCGCCCAGCGTTCCCTGTTCCTCTTCCTTGCCTCAGTTTCTGCCTTCTTCTGATCTTCTCGCATACCTTCCATGACCTTCTGCAGATTTTCCATGTCACTAAGCAAGGTTTGTGTTGGACTTGGCGGTAAAGTGAGGTTTGAACTTCCTATTCCTTTGTCTGATCTGGATTGTGTCGCCACAACAGGGGTTTTAGGAGGCAGAGTGACTTTGGTCACAGATGTGGTTCTTGGTGTGTGTCCGGATGGTTGAGTTTGAGCTGCGGATGATGGATTTTGGATAGGATTTGGTGGTATCGACGGTTGACCGCTCCCTAACACGGCTGATGATGTTTGTTTGTCCATTATGTGTCTGAGTAATTAACGAGTGACGACCACAATGCCCCACGGTGGGCGCCAAACTGTTTTGGTAATTTTCTACCGAATTAGGTTAAGTAAGGTCAATGTGGTCTTATTCGTTGTATGTCGATTGAATTGTTTATGTTAATGCTAAATGAGGAAATTAAATACGTAAATAAAGATTAACACAAGAGATTTGGTGACGCGGAAAACCCAATGTGGGAACGACCGCGGGAAGGGACGGCACCCTTCCAATGTGTGCACTAGCTTTGAATAAGAGAATGAGTACAAAGGAGACGGCACGATAGTCTAGCTAGTACAGTGCGTTAGGTTTGTATGATAGTTCTTGAATGAATCTTCTTCCTTGTCTCCTTGGCTATTTATAGGGTAGGAACCCTAGTCGTGTCCTACTCCTTGTATGGCAAGTAATATAAGTCTTATCGTCCTTCTTTCCATAAACACGTCCTTGTGTTCTATTCTCCCTGATCTCCTTAAAATATCCCTGAAATCTTTCTGGTGATCTTCAACACCAGGGCTCCTCCCAATTGCTGGCTTCCTCGGCCCAATTCACTAAACCAACTCTAATGGACCCAATCCTATGTTGGCCCAATATACAGAAATTGGCCCAAACATGTAGCAAGGATGATGATGATGAAAGATGAAGTACTAGGGGGAAGCTTGACTTTTGTAAAATCAAACGTTGACTTGGGGTATTGGTTACTTGTTCACTTTTTATTATAGTAAAACTCGTCTCAACCCGCACTGCTCTTCAATTTCCGTCTCATTACTCCGCCTTGCTTTCCCGTTTCACCTAAACATTAAATTAAGCTAGGTAGGGAAACCCTACCTCTTGCTAATCTCCAAGTACTTCAAGCAAGCAAACTAGAAGGACTCCTTAATAAAGTCTTCTCCTACACATTATAACTAACTATCACAAGAGCATACTATAACAACAACATTACTAATTAAACTAAGGTTTACTAATTAAGAATAGGAGAAAAGAGTAAGAATATACTTACAAGTGCAAACAATGAATAAGAACAAGAATTATGGAGGAAATCTTCACAAGTATGGTGGAAATCTTGAAGATAGGATTTGGGAGTGTTTTGAAGGATTTTAGGAGATGTTAAGATAAGGTTTGGTGAGGAAATAAGGGGGAAAATATGAAAAAGAGTGTTTAAATATGATAAGGCAATCTACCACTCTTCACATGTAAAGCTGGACAGCGACAGCGCACTCGGTCGAGTGGACCTCCACTTGGTCGAGTGCATCAGCCACTCGCCCGAGTGACTTAAAACAAGAGTTGGTGTAAAAGGCCAGCCACCACTCGGTCCCTCACTCGGTCGAGTGAGGTTCCACTCGGTCGAGTATTCGGTGTACTCGGCCGAGTGCAGCCTTAGTATTTATGGGATATCAAACCAAGCTAGTCGATTGGATCTATAGTAAAGCAGAGAGGTTATGGGTAAGATGGATTCGTCCGATTTACCTCAAGAATACTGAGTGGCACAACTACACTCCTCCTCCTTGTGTGAGTTGGACATGGAAACAAATCTGCAAGGTTAAGGAAAAAATGAAGATTGGTTATGTAAATGATAAATGGCAAGAGAGTTAAAAGGGATAAAATATACGTAGTGGACATGATTGGCTCAAACCGAAAGCACCTAAGCAGACCTGGTGCAATAGGGTCTGGAATCAATGGAATATCCCTAAACACTCTTTCGTCATCTAGATGGCCATGAATAGAGGTATGAATGTCAAAGAGAAACTCTTCAAAATTGGATGCTCCTACGACAAAAACTGCTTGATCTCTGACCTGTACCCAGAAACACAAGACCGCTTATTGTTTGATTGTCCCTATTGTAGGAAAATTATTGCCTTGATCGAAGCTTGGTGTGGAAGCCGGATTCCAATTAAAAATCCGATGTATGGAAGTGCGAGAAAGAAAGGATCGACATTGAAAAGAAAGGTTTTGTGGACCAAGCCATCTGCGTCGCGCGCACCCGCGCGTTGTCATTTATCATTTACATAACCAATCTTTGTTGAACAAAGCACGTCATGGGTCGTTACCGATTTAAAATGCATTGAAACCGGTAAAAGGTTTGAACAAGCCTGCATTTGTGGAGTCGCCACCAATTTTTATGGAAAATTGGAACCGTTCGAATACTTCATGCCATGTCAGGACACTAGTGACATGAACACTAAGAAATTCGTTAGCCTTATCATTCTATGTCTTGAATGACTCTCACGATGCCAATGAACACGAATGCTCACAGATATGCGAGTAAGGGTTAAGGGTACGTATTAGGAAGCTCTATATTTGAACACCTAATCTCGCCCTCCTCGATAGCGGCCTCTACTAATTATCAGGGAAGTCATTTATACTTGATATGTTGTTGGTTATATGCATGCAATGCAATATGCAAATGATTAATCCTAGCATGTGAATGTAGACTAAGTCGGTTGACATGCAATTTAGCATCCAATTAGGGTCAGAGTAGAAGGTTAGATTCATTACATGTGAAAGCCAAGTAAAAGAAATCATACAATAGGGAAAAGTTACATAAAAATTGATAAATTGCAAATTACAATAAATTACAACGGATGTTTATTGGATTTACGTCATAAATACGCCAAAACGGGAATTAGAAAAAAAAAATAAAAAAAAAAAGATGAAAGGAAGATGAAAGGATTGAAAGTATTGAAATATGTCGAAGTATAGGCGATAATAAGAATAATAGTCAATTAGAAACCTAATTAGAAGCCTTACGTCAAAGAGAGACGAGTTCAGAGGCAGAAACCATCTCAGAACATACGCAACATATGTCGCTTCCTCTAGAAGAGGCGCATCAGATGATCTGTTCCCTGTAAGAGGCGCATCTGCTCGTGCGTTTGTTCTAGAGGTGGGCTCTGACTATAAAAGTCAGACTCATTGTTCGTTATTGTTCAGCGGTTAGTTTATGTTGATTATTAGTATAGAACTCGAATAGAAGTGATTTAGACAGATTATATGCATCTAAGATCATCATAAATAAATAAATAAAAAGAACGAATTAAACAAGATATTACAGCGGTTTACACATGAAGTACGGTTTATATGATGTCGGATTTAAAAAGATCGAAGCTAAAACAGGAATTGGGAAACAAAGGATTGAAAACGAATTGGAAATAACACACAAAAGACAGATTCAAAAAACTTGATATGGAAGAAATTGAGCCTCTTAACGTCCGGGTTTGATTTAATGACGAAAACCCGCAAATATCGAATTATAAGGGATTTAAGTGGAAAAGGAGTTTATAAAATAAATTAAGAAAATGGAAAAGATGAAATTTCGAAGGAAATAAGAAATAAAACGAGAAAAGACATACGAACAAAGCAACAAAGAAACACGAGGAAGAAGAAAAAGAGCAACAGCGGCTAAGCAGCCTATGGAATAGGGGCAGCAAGTACTGCGACTGTTCCAGAAGGCACAACAGCTGTCGCGTTTCTTCTCGACAGTGTCTCTCTACTGTTTTGTCAGAAAGGGTTTTGAAAAATAAGTTTTGAAAACGTCTTTGAGCGTATTTTTGATATAAATTTGTACATAAATTAAATACCGAAAATAAATACAAAATTAAATGGGATTTACACCCTCAGACTTACATGTTTAACGAAGCGAGATTTAACTAAGTTGTCGTTTAAGGATTGCTCGACTTGATGTAGGATTAAAAGTGCCCTTGAAAAAGGATTTTAGTAACGAAAACAATTGATTGATTGATTAGGTGGAGTAGGTCAAGTTGGTTGGTCTATGAAAATGAGAATGGTACCCAGAATGATCTGGGCCTACTTAGTCTAGTAGATCAAGCAGGTAGGCGTCGATAACAAAAGCTTGTGGTCTTATAATGCATAGGGAGAAGAGAAAGGCGGGCACTCGCGTGAAACATATGTGAGGCGGAGGCCTCTATTTATACTATTCACGAAAAGAAATTTTAAGAAAAGATAAAATTTGGAAAGAAACCGGAAATATTATGGAAACAGACAAAAAACCAGCTTAGGAAGAGGCGCAGCAGGCACTGCGACCTTTCCAAGAGGCGCAACACCCACTACGTCCTCTCTTGAGGCCTTTCCTCCTCATCAAGAAAGATTTCCGTGTTTTATTTAGGAATTAGGGAAGATGTATGCTTCCTTATTCCACAAGGGAAGATATTTTCTGAGTTTAAACACTAAAAATAATATTTTAGGAATAAAAAAACTCTAGAACATTCCGACTAGGTTTTAATACGGCTTTCGAAAATGAAGACGGCTTTGGACCCGGACTCCAAATATATTCTAATTACTATCAAAACGACCACGGGGTTGACACGACTATTTGAGATATCACTTGTCAACGAACTTACGAAATGTCATAAAATCACTCTGTATCTATAGAGCCTACACTTTGACTGAGGCTTGGACAAGACAAAAGTCAAACTATAGCCCTGAGGTCAATCGAAGATTACAACCTGAAGACTATGGCAACGCGAGGCGGATCAAGGGGTCTCAGCTAAGGACCTGTCGTCGAGAACATTTTAGAGTCTGTCGACTTCCGAGGAGGGTCGTTTAAAGTCCATTAGACTACGTATGGAAGCTCACCAGGCATAAGAAGAAACCATACCTGAGACATAGGTGAACTGGAACTTCATGAGGAATAATATGAGGGTCAGCAAGACGTTGGAACAAACTGCTGGAAGAGAATAAGGTAGGACTTTATGAGAAACGCCGAGGAAAACAGGAATACGTGTAGCATAACGTTGGTACAAACTGCTGGAAAACAATAATCTTGCATGCAGCAGAACGTTGGTAGAAACTGCTGGAAAACACAAGGCAGGTCTTTCTGAGAACCGCTGAGTGGAGATGAGGCAGGTCTTTCTGGGAACCGATGAAGAAAGAACTAGCTTACGTTGGTTTCAAACAAAAACTCCGTTTGTCGAGAAGTGCATGGGCTGTAGAGCGGCAATGAACTCTCGTTGGGGAATAAATTGTGCAATCCGCTGGGGAGAGATGAGTTGGGCGAGAAAAAATAGCCGTAGAAATATCCCAAATTATTTAGAGGAAAGATCCAAAATTATAGCAAATGTGGGGCTAGTCCCACAAATAACGAAATTGTAACGGCTTAAAAACAAGAATTGTTGTTAAACGTGCTAGGGAAGAGGCGCAAAAACCTTTTGAGCTCAGGAAAAGGTGCATCATCTACTGCATTATCTCCTGGGCGTGTTCGCTAAAATAGAAAGTCAAGCGCGAGTTTCTCATTTGCTCAAACATAACATTTCGACTTCCTTATTCAAGAAAACTCAAAAATATTCATCAACTTCACCCTAAATCGATCAACACTCGCTATAAATCATGACCAATCCAGGTATGTATCTAGATCATGCTTTTGTTGACATATATAGCTTGAATTTAGGGTAAAAATTAGGGTTTATGTGCCCAATTATTTTGAATATTAGGGGCATTTATTCCAAATGATTTTGGCTTATGAAATTGATGTTATAAATATGTAATTGAGCATGCTAGGAGCACAACCATATGTTTATTTTGAATTTTCGTCATGTATAGACGAAATAAGACCAAAATAAGATGATCATTTACTAGACCGCTTTATAGGCTCGAAAATGACCTTAAACTAGTCGGAATTTGCTAAAACTTGATGTTTTGGAACCCTTGGATTATGGGTAAACTTGCTATCATGCCATAATTTCAGTTTGTGACTGCTCCTCCGGGACACTTTTGGCAGGGGATGGGCTATAGCAACGAAATGCTACCGAAATTTCGACTCATCGTCGATGTTAGGCATGAACTTGATACGTAGGAACGTGAATTGAACATATTTGTTGGCTTGTTAGAAAATGGAGTTTTAAAAATGACCTAAAATTGGCCTTAAACGACCTCTAAATGTTTTGTGTTTGCTCATTTTGCTGAGGATGTGCCTTCCACCTCGGGATGAGACTTCATGGATATGGATTTTGATCCCAACTCAGCCCTCGTGATTCACACGGGCGTCGTAGAGGACAGAGATATAGGCGAGGAGGAGAAAGTGCCCAGGAGGGCAAACGTGAGGAGGAGAGGGCGCCAGCTTGCCTGAGCGCCTGAGTGGGCTGAGAAGTGGGATGATAAATATCTCATTTGGGTTGCAGAGAGTCACTTGTTCTACCGTACGGCAAGGAGCATGGTAAGAATTTCAAATGCTTGAACTTGGGCTTTGAAATCGCTTCTTTTCTCTATTTTCACTTTGCTTCGAAGCTGACAACACTAAGAATTGCAGGAGGCCAGCAACATGAGGTCGTTTTTCGGATATGCGACCATGATGGAGGCCTTTGTAAAATTTTTGAAGGAGGAGAATGCGATCATCGAGCGGGGTGCCTTCAGAGCCTTAGCGAGGGGTTGGTGCAAGATAAAGAGGAAGAAGATTCGGGCCAGCATGTGCTTGATTTGAGCCTTCTTAGACCGATTATAAGACACGACCTCGACTTTCCATATGCCATTTGGAGAGATCGGGGTCAGTTTGGAGGATTATGGTATGATATCCGGCTTGCCTTGTGGAGAGGAGCTGATGATGTGGCCAGAGACGGCTATGTGGATGGATTCGGCTGAGGCTAGGAGTTTGGTTGGCTGGAACCTAGCTAGGGCCGCGGCTAGGGTATCCGGCCTAGTTCCGAGTTATTACATCAAAGATTACTTTGATGGTAAGGTCCCGACGAGGGTGCAGATGACTGAGGGTGGTGGGATGGTACCTCCTCCGCCGTGTACGGCTGAGCAGCGAGCTCGAATTTGGCTCTGGTGGTTTCTGTCTTAGATTTACTTTGGAGACAAAGGGGAGAGGCTGTCGACAAAGCTTCTGCCCTCTCTTCCTGACTTGAGTAGCCTGGGTCATCTGGACTGGGTTACTCCTAACTTTGCGGTCCTCACTCGGTACGTGAGGGCCATGGTTAATCCTGAGCTGATCGAGAGAGGAACCTCTCATGCTACTGTTGGTCCAGGACTCATCTTAGAGGTATGAACCGTCCTTTTATTTCATTTGCTTTCCTCATGAATAGACTTTGAAACTTTGAAATATTATTTTAAAATGAAAGATCATTAGGCTCTTAAATTATAGAAATATCTCGCTTTGAAAACAAGAGATGCTAATCTTCTGACAGATTCATTTGAAAATGCATAACCTCCCTTCCTCAAGGAAAATGAGATTCTAAAAGTGAGCACCCGTTACCTCCCTTATAAGAAAATGATCGAGTAGATAAATGATTATTCTTGCAAATGAAAGATCATTTGATCAAATTATGTCATAAACCCTTTATTTTTGGCTTGGGTGTATTCGTACTTCCCTGGTTTTGCATCTACGAGGACAGCAGACGTGGCTAGGGAGTACCCTGTAGTGAGGGATTGGATCATTTGCAGGCAGAAGAGCCAGCGATCTTCTTACGACACCTGCATAAGGGGTGTAAATACCCAGCAGTTTGACAGTGTAAGCATTATCCCATCTTGTTTGTTTAATTCTTTACTTCATCTTCGCCTTTGGTTATGTCCCTTGTGACTATACCTCAGTAGACGCCGAGACCCTGGGAGGCTTACACTGGTGCACCAGCCTTCGTGGATAATGTTCTTAGGCCTAGGAGGTCGAGTAGACTACTCCTTGCGACGCCCATGGGGCCTGTTTGATACTTGGGTGAGCGATTGGCTCGGCAGTGCCTTCGTGACACTTTCACGATTCCCATTGATCCTCCACGGATTATGTTTAGGGAGCCTTCAGAGGCCGAGAGGATGGCTAACTTTGTTGGGGTGAGCGGTGATGCCCTCTTCCTTCCCAACTTGGAGTACTCGGAGTGTGTACAAAGTAGGTTGGAGCACTGGCCGATCGTGGTAAGCATTTCCTACCTTTGTGTTTTTTTTCAAAATAATGATTTTCTTGAAAATGGCGCAAGAAATGATGACCTCTCGAACTTGGTGACAGGGATGTCGTATACCTATCAAAAATAACCAACTGGTCTAACTAATATAGCTAGGGAAGTCGGGTCGATCTCGACAGGGAGGCAAGATATTCGTAAATGGTTCGTCTATTCGGTCACAAAATGGGGGTTGTAAATTGGTTTCTAAACTAAACAAAGGCTTAAAGGAAAGAGTAGTAAAGAAAGAGCAGTAAAAGCAAGAAAATGTAATAAAGATGATCAATAAAGAAGGAACATGTCGGGATTTCGGTTTACTACGGTAGTCCAGTGACTCAACTGCAAATAACTTAGATAAATTACTGTGAGACGGATATGGAAATGTCCTTCCGGTCCACTTTCTACCCTAGATTCCCACTAACTTAACTTCCGTCCTCGTCAGGGTAGTCTACTGTTCATATCAGGTCTATTTAGTCCAATCTTCCGATCCAGGATTAAATTTAACCAGATTAAAAGGGTGACTCAAAAGCGTGCACTCAACTAAGTCGGCAAATACAGTTATATTGCTATGGGGGACAGAGTCTCACAAATAATTCATCTAACCTATTTACTACATCGTCACATTTCTACCGTAGATTCCCTAATCCTAACACGAAACAGATTAGCTACTCATGCTATTAATATTGTCAAAACTAATAACAAAGAATAAACTAACATTAAACATGATGAAATAATAATTAAATTGCATAAAAGGTAATTAGGGCAGAAAATTAAAGGAAGTAAAACAAGTAATTAAGATGAATAAAAGAGAGATTAATATTAAAAAGGGAGAAAGAGATTACAATCGCAAGAATCCGGCGTAAAGAACAAACAAATCCGAGCGAGAAAATCCGAAGGCAAAAGTTACAGTGGAAGGAGAAAAGTAACGTAAAAGAGTAGCAGTGAAAGTTCAAAGATAAAATATGAAGTGATAGATCCCTCATGACCTAATTATTGTGCGCTTCAATAGAAATTAGCGAAGTCCACAAACTAAAATAGGTAACACGAACTAATTAAGGCCCGTGAAACACCAAACCACTCGATCGAGTCGTTTGAAACTACTCGATCGAGTAGAATTAAGCTCAAACCACTCGATCGAGTGAAATAAATACTCGATCGAGTAAACCATAAAATGAAACTACTCGATCGAGTAGAAAAAGGAGTCGATCGAACACAATTGTACTCGATCGAGTAGTTTCCAGCTCACATTTCCTGTTTTGCGTACTGAATTTCAAACGGCTGCCATTTCTTCGTTACTTGGGCAAACAGGGCGTTTACGGTGGTGTTGGAAAGCTAAGAGGACAAGATTTCATCTCCAATTAGAATCACCTAAAAATCGGTTGTAGAACTCGTGATATGGCTCTTCAAAGTAGGCACTAGTAATTTGAAGTTCTTCCTTTGCTCGCCTAGCTATCTTACTCCTTTGCGCATCTCAAAATAGTAGTCTTAAGGCTCCGACTCAACTCATCTCCTAAATGCATGCATAAGGACATGTTTTAGGCTTGATTATGCTCCTTTTCGGTTCATACCTGTAATTAATACAAGAGAAACCAAAGTAGACAATTCGGGGGACATTTGTAACCTAACACTACACATACTGCATTGAAATGCGTGCAAATAAAGTAAAAAATACCGATATAAAATGCACGCATCAAATCTCCCCAAAACGAACCTTTACTCGTCCTCGAGTAAACTAAAATCCAACTAATGAAACGGAAATGAAAACTCAAAGCTAGCTTAACTTGTCTACTTGAACCAATTTAATGCAACAAAAATTAACAATTACAGCTAAGCAGTCAATACGCAAACGAGTAATAAGTTGTTCAGAAATCTAGCCGATCTATCGACCTTGCAAGACCAACAAAATCGGACTCTCATGTGGTCACTCTTCTCTCATGAAGCAAAGGGTGAATTATATGTAAAAGAGATAAGGAGAAACAGTCACTCACCTAAACTGCGACCTACATAGCATGCATGCGACAAAAATGAAAGACGATTCAAGTACTAATGCACACAATCCAACCAATAATGTCCGTCACAGCCGAGGGCTTACAAATAGTATAGGAATAATGAGGTTCAGGAGAGAAAAGGCAAAACAAGTTATGGAAATGTGGAGGTAAAAGCGTCAAGCTAGTTCCTAAACAGGACCAAATAAGACCGTCTGAATCTCAACTGACTAAGAAATAAAGCTCAAGTGCCCCTTCATTTGGCACAAAACTCACCTTCCACATACACTATCTCCTCAAAAATATATGAATAAGAACGGAGGAGTGAGACCGTCACAAATAGAAATGAACACAGACGGACTCAATATTCAAACCAGTTCAAATTTTTGATTTTCATACTTTTCTTTCTTCTGGTTTTTCACTTGAATCACAAATTTTTGATTTTCTTTTCTTTTCTTTTCTTTTTCTATCTCACGTAATTCCCGTTTTTTTTTCAACTCTTTTTTTTCTTCTCATACTCCCTTCCTAAATTCTCCACCAACTCCAAACAAAATACACATGGGCCAAACTGCAGACGGAAAATCATACCACAAAAGACATACTAGACTAGCTTGACTAGGCAGGCTCGGTTTGGGATGTAGCTAATGGGTCAAAAAGGCAAGTTTTGGCTTAAGTGGAGCTAAATGGGTGAAAAATATACGAAAAGGGGAAAATTTGCAAGCACCTCCCTGCATGTGACACCGACCACAAACCCGAATGTATGCATTTGACAAGAAATCGAATGTCATAAAAGTGCAAAAATGATGAACATGCTATGCAAGGAGTACTACTCTAAATTCCTATATAAACCGGTCATGAATGTCACCAGTTATAAGGCTCTAAAACTCAGAAATTGTAAGTAGCTTCCCAATCTATCAGGTCAAGTCTCAACAGTCAGCTATATTTGAACAAAAATTCATAGATTATGTGTAAGACTCAGCTAATAACCGTCAATAAAGTGCAAGGCTCAAGTAAAATGACAAGTTATAGTGCAATATCATCACGGAAATCGACCGTTCCGACTCAACCTATATGCAAAAATAAACGTGAATATTTTTGGATTTAACAATTTTTTTAATTTTTATGAGATTTTAAATTTTTTATAAAAATAAACAACAATGCATACCGAAATTAGACGTGATAACATAAATGCAGTAAAAACAACATGCAGACACGTTTTTATAAAAATAAACAACAATGCATACCGAAATTAGACGTGATAACAGAAATGCAGTAAAAACAACATGCAGACACGGATATGGATGCATAACCTCCCCAAACCAAACCGTACAATGCCCTCATTGTACCCTAAAATAGGGAAAGGAAATGCAAACTAAAAAGGAGATAGTGGAGATGCAGAAAACTCACAAGAATACGCGAAGAAGGGACCTCCCCAAACCAGCCAACAACATGGGAAGTCACAAACAGCTTCACAGTGGCGTCACAGGAAGCGAATCAAACCAAGCAAACTGGATGGTACTCGATCGAGAAGGTATAGGACTCGATCGAGTACACTGGGCTTCAAAAGCTTTCGATCAAGAAACAAAAGGGCTCGATCGAATGGCCATCATCTCTGGGTGCTCGATCGAGAAGAGTAGTGCGATCGAAGGGCTCAAGCACTCGATCGAGTAGAAAACTGCTCGATTGAGAGCTCCCTATTGCGTGAATTTCTAAGCGTTCAGTAAAACACCTGCAAAAGACGCAAATAGCAACCACAAATACGACCAAAACCAAGCCTAAATTGTTCAGATTCTATGGTTCAAAAACCAATTATTACACACACAAAACTGAAATGTAAAACAGGTAAAAAATTAAACTCCGGGTTGCCTCCCGTACAGCGCTAGCTTCAGACAGGTCCCAGCTCGACCTTCTTTTCTTTTAGTCAGCTACTCCAATTGAGCCCAGTCAAAACAGCTCAAAGTACGCATCAATCTATCAAATAACTGCGCATGTGCTACACAAAAATGTAAGTAGCACCATAGAATAGCAATAGCATAGGAAATTAAAATGAAATAGCATTTAAGTCTAACAAATTTCCTACGACAGCTCCTAAAAACATCCACTAAATTATTCCTCCCTCCAGCTAAGGGCGGAATATAGAAGCTCAAATTTACCACGAGTGGAAAACAAGAGAGCTCATGAGCATTCGACTCAAAAATAACGCGAGTATAATCCAGATGCACTGACAGGTTTGAATTGTGAGGTGGAGGAGTCTGGTCTGCTAAAGGAGAAGGTGGGTATTCATCCCAAATGCAAGGGATGGTAAAGTCAATTGGGTCAATTGGGTCCTCAATAATAGGTTCATCCGTAATATCATCATAACTATCCCATTTAAACTCAAGACCGTCAAAACTTTTCTCCTCACTCTCCTTATAGCTAGACTCCTTGGTAGGGAAGTTCTCAAAGAGACCTTCCCAGTCGTCCTCACTATCCGTGCAAGAATCATAGAGGGGTTCTAAATTATCCCTATAAAAGGGGTTATCAACCACGCTAATAGTCTCCTCTATTTCTCCGTTAGTATTTCCTAAAACGGTTTCTAAGGTCTCACCCACCCCCTCAGTTGAGTCAACATGAAGAGAGAAATTGGGTTTAAGAGTTTCAGTAGCAAACCATTCAAAAAATTCTAATACCTCTTTTACGGGGATTCCTTCGAAATCCCTCTTACCATTAGCCTCAAGGTATGCTCGCGTAGGGGCATTAATTCCCTGGATGATAGACTGGCATATTTGGAGTCCCGAAAGAATTCCTCGTCTTGGTTCGAGCCACTCCTCCCACCTGTATATATAAGAACCAAAACTTTCGTTCTCTCTCTGCGGCAAATCAAGAACGAAAGATATAAGAATGGTCTCAAGGATTCGAGGTTCCTTGAGACAAGAAATAGACTAAATAAAAACAGATAAAACTACGCTGCCTCCACGGCAACGGCGCCAAAATTTGACAGGGATGTCGTATACCTATCAAAAATAACCAACTGGTCTAACTAATATAGCTAGGGAAGTCGGGTCGATCTCCACAGGGAGGCAAGATATCTGTAAATGGTTTGTCTATTCGGTCACGAAATGGGGGTTGTAAATTGGTTTCTAAACTAAACAAAGGCTTAAAGGAAAGAGTAGTAAAGAAAGAGCAGTAAAAGCAAGAAAATGTAATAAAGATGATCAATAAAGAAGGAACATGTCGGGATTTCGGTTCACTACGGTAGTCCAGTGACTCAACTGCAAATAACTTAGATAAATTACAGTGAGACGGATATGGAAAGGTCCTTCCGGTCCACTTTCTACCCTAGATTCCCACTAACTTAACTTCCGTCCTCGTCAGGGTAGTCTACTGTTCATAGCAGGTCTATTTAGTCCAATCTTCCGATCCAGGATTAAATTTAACCAGATTAAAAGGGTGACTCAGAAGCGTGCACTCAACTAAGTCGGCAAATACAGTTATATTGCTATGGGGGACAGAGTCTCACAAATAATTCATCTAACCTATTTACTACATCGTCACATTTCTACCGTAGATTCCCTAATCCTAACACGAAACAGATTAGCTACTCATGCTATTAATATTGTCAAAACTAATAACAAAGAATAAACTAACATTAAACATGATGAAATAATAATTAAATTGCATAAAAGGTAATTAGGGCAGAAAATTAAAGGAAGCAAAACAAGTAATTAAAATGAATAAAAGAGAGATTAATATTAAAAAGGGAGAAAGAGATTACAATCGCAAGAATCCGGCGTAAAGAACAAACAAATCCGAGCGAGAAAATCCGAAGGCAAAAGTTACAGCGGAAGGAGAAAAGTAACGTAAAAGAGTAGCAGTGAAAGTTCAAAGATAGAATATAAAGTGATAGATCCCTCATGACCTAATTATTGTGCGCTTCAATAGAAATTAGCGAAGTCCACAAACTAAAATAGGTAACACGGACTAATTAACGCCCGTGAAACACCAAACCACTCGATCGAGTCATTTGAAACTACTCGATCGAGTAGAATTAAGGTCAAACCACTCGATCGAGTGAAATAAATACTCGATCGAGTAAACCATAAAATGCAACTACTCGATCGAGTATAAAAAGGAGTCGATCGAACACAATTGTACTCGATCGAGTAGTTTCCTGCTCACATTTCCTACTTTGCGCACTGAATTTCAAACGGCTGCCATTTCTTCGTTACTTAGGCAAACAGGGCGTTTCTGGCCGGCGTTGGAAATCTAAGAGGACAAGCTTTCATCTCCAATTATAATCACCTAAAAATCAGTTGTAGAACTCGAGATATGGCTCTTCAAAGTAGGCACTAGTAATTTGAAGTTCTTCCTTCGCTCGCCTAGCTATCTTACTCCTTTGCGCATCTCCAAATAGTAGTCTTAAGGCTCCGACTCAACTCATCTCCTATATGCATGCATAAGGACATATTTTAGGCTTGATTATGCTCCTTTTCGGTTCATACCTGTAATTAATACAAGAGAAACCAAAGTAGACAATTCGGAGGACATTTGTAACCAAACACTACACAAAATGCATTGAAATGCGTGCAAATAAAGTACAAAATACCTATATAAAATTCACGCATCACTTGGCAGGATATCGGTGTGGCAGGCGTCGAGCCACCAGTTTTCCCTGAGACGCTAGAGTACGCAGGCCCAGCAGGTACGATAGTGTCCATGGAGCTCTCATCCTTTCCTAAGTCGGTGACAGAGGCTAGACTCAACAAGTGGCAGCTTGTCAGCGTGTTGTGCGAAGAGTAAGCCCCCAATTTGGATGTCATTTTTATCTCTTTTGATAACATGTAAAAACATGATAATAATCTCATTTGAAAATGAAAATATAGGTGGCGCCATCGAGGCACGCGAAGCTGTGGAGGATGATGAACCGTCTGCGGACGACAGCTGCTGAGGCACTCTCGGGGAGTTCTGGACGACATGTATGAACCTTTCCTTTCTTTGGCAAAAAATTTGAATTCCATAGATACTTGCATTTCATCATTCATCGCCCCTTCTTTTGTTATACAGCGAGAGCGGGAGTTGGAGTGTGAGCTAGAGCAGTCATGAGAGGAGACGGCCCGTCTAGCGAGAGAGTTGGAGGTACAAGATGCTCATATCGCCATTTTAGAGGCGACATTGGCCGACTTAAGGAGGCGCCCAGCTGAGCGTCGTGACTAGCCTTTGCATTTTACACCTTACATTCCGTTGCCTTTTCTTTCGGGCATGAGCTCGAGTCTTGATGTACATATTTACATTTTGGTATGTATATAAAGGCTTGTGTGCCTTTTGCTTCTATTGGGTGTAGATGTTTATTGTACCTGTAGGTCAACTTGGAAACAGGTTTTGCATGTCAACTATTTACGTCGTTATGCCGCCGAAATTCATGTAGAAAAATGCAAGAAAAATAAGCATACGTAATTTATAAGCATGAGAAATGAAACAAAAACAGCCTAGATAGCAAAATGGTACTTCGACCAAGTTGAAATGTAAAAATTTTTAAAATAAGTGCTCCAAAGTGAGCGATAGTGACAAATAAAGTGACTCGACGCACGATCGGAAGACATGAGTGCTTCCCCCTAAAAAGAAAATAAAATAAAATGGGTAAGTATAAAAATGCGAGAAATAAAGGCTCAAAATGTGATAAAATGACTCGACGCACGATCGGAAGATGTGAGTGAAGTGATTCCCTGTAAAAAAAATGGGTAAGTGTGCTTGTTTGACGAAATGTGAAATGATGATGCCGCCTCGAAATATGCACCCGTGTCGAAACGGAATTCCGTAGCAAAATAGGATTTGGAATTATGGTAAAGATACCATAAAGCACGAAAATTATTAATTAAATCCATATAGGAATAGGAAATATTAACTAAAGCGGGATTAGGAAGGACCCTTCGTGTAAAACTGTAGAAAACAGGCCTCGGGAAGAGGCGCGGCAAGAGCTGCGATTCTTCCATAGGGAGCAGCAGGAGCTGCGTCATCTCTTGAGCTCGTCTCTTCCTGAGTATAATTAGGAAACGCTGAATAGTATAAATAGAGGCATCGGGTTAGCTTCTATTCTCACAATTTTCTCCTTTATATATCCGTAGCCAAGAATTAGACATCAAATAATCGTAGAAAGAACATTCTTGTTAAAAAATTGATGCCTTTGAATCCCGACTTAGAGAATGGACGAATGAGTTTTCGAATGTGGAGAAACACGACATGACCGCCTTCAATATTGGATCGATCATTAGTCTTTAGCAAGTGAAAGTGGTAAGACCCTTCCTAGGGGCTTGTATCAAGTACTGGAACCCTGATTTACATGTCTTTGCCTTTTCTGGAGGCAAAATTTGCCCTTTTCCGGAGGAATTTGCAGCAATTGGTGGATGGGATGTAGAGAACCTTCCAGTTTTGCCCCTAGCTCCCAATAGTATAAACATAAAATTAGGGACCTGCTAAGACTGACCAAAGTTGAAGTAGATCGCCTTGTGATCTCTAAAGGTGTAAGAATGTTCGGCCTAGTAGACCGATTCATAGACAGAGAAGACACCACTATTTCTTATGCTGCGAGGAGCAGGGCATTCGCATTTTGCCTTCTACACTGCTTTATATTGAAAGGCCACATCGACACTGAGATCAGGGGAGACCCTCGCTTCCAAGGGATAATTGAACAAATGGAGTTGTGCAAGAGCCCAGCTTGCTTAGCGTTAGGAGAGATCATACTGAGACTGGACAATAGAAAGGCGAACCACGAGCTACCATATCTTGAAAGTCCCATCATTTTACAGGTAAGACGACTTTGCTTTTTTTTATTCAGCCGTTTTTTTTGGGCGGGGGCCTGTTGCTGATGATTCCTTGCTTTATTTTGCATATCTGGCTCATGGAAAGGCTTCGATTGATCGAGCCCCTAGTTGACGTGTCCGGATATCGTTCACGATCGATTGCAATGAGGACAAGGTTGTACATGGTGGACTTCACTCGAGTGTGCAACTATTGGGAAAATAACCTAAAGAGTGAAGGAGGGCTCCTAATTAGATGAATCGTTCCATGGTGGCATCTTAGAGCATTGACAAGAGTGTTAGCCCTTGATCCTACACGTTCTGTCCGCATTCCTAGCTTGGAGTTCATGGTCAACATATTTCCAGAGAGGCCCTTGAGACAAGTGGGTTTGAAGCAGAAGATCCCGAAGCTTTACAGTGTGCTGCAGATAGCCTTGGTGCACACCTCCGACTCTTGTCGTGAATGGGAACTCCGTTGGGCTCAAAGGAAAATTTGCTACATACCTACTCCTGTAGATTTTCTGTGGGTGTCAGATTCCTATTTGCAATGGACCAAAGCTATCACCTCTGAAGAGCGCGAGAAATTGAGAAAGCTTAAGCCTGTTGATTACAAGATCCGCGAGGTGGCTAAGGAAAACAAGAAGTATTTGACTGAAGAGGAAGAGGAAGTCGGATTTCAAGTTGTTCACCCGAAGAGAGCTCCTCTTGTTGAGAAGATGGTGGTGGATAGAAATGGTTACGCTAGACCACGAGAAAGACCCTTGATGATCAGGAGAGAGATAACGCAGAAGCTCCCCCTCCCCCCGAGACAAGAAGTATGATAAGAATGACAAAGGCAAGGGGAATATGGAAGAGTGGAAGTAGCCTAAGTATTTTATTATTATTATTATTATTATTATTATTATTATTATTATATATATATATATATATATATATATATATTATCGAAGGATGCGCGCAGCTAAAATATTGTTGAAGAGTCTTGAACTCATGACCTCTTGGTGCACATCCACGTGCTATTACCATTGTGACATATCCATCTCCTTATTATTATTATTATTATTATTATTATTATTATTATTATTATTATTATTATTATTATTATTATTATTATTATTATTATTATTATTATTATTATTATTATTATTACTATTATTATTATTATTATTATTATTAATGTTTGTAATAAAAGGCGGAGTTTTTAGAATTCGAGTCTAACTTTTATTTTTCAGCATTTGTTTTATGTATTGTTTAGTGTATTATTATTATTATTATCAAATAAATGAATAAACAGTTTATTCAGTTAAGAAACTGTAATCGTTTCCCTTTATTTATTCTTTTGAATTCCAAATGCCAGAGCACTCGTCCTTCTATTTGCACTTGTAAAATTGAAATAATTTTCGGGTTGTATCCTGTGAAGGATGGCCTACATATTCATTTTAAAATGAAATCAAACCCAAAACCTAGTTCGAGATAAAAAAAATGTGCAAAGGAATAAATGTTCGAAGCAAGAGCTTAAAATGAACATAGGGAATAAGCTTGGTGTTTTACTTACTCCTAAAATGCAATTGAGCTATTTTGACGATATTGAGAATGACATAAAATGCTAAAACACAAAAGCGATATAGCATGTCGATAATTTTGAGGCGGTTTTATGCTTAAATATGTCATTTATATACCGTTTATATTAGAATGTCGATACTTTCGCCATTTGGTATTTTAATGTAGGATTGATGCATTTGTGGAGCAAAAGAGTAAAATGGAGCACCGCCATTTGGTATTTTAATGTAGGATTGATGTATTTTAAGTCGGAAACAAGGAGAAAGATGACACAAGAATCAAGGAGGAATGGAAGAAAATAAGATAAGACGATGCGAAGCTGAAGTTGCTGAAGTCACTCGATCGAGTGCACCAATACTCGATCGAGTATCCTAGTCTGGCGCACTTTTATGAAACTTTCCTTAAGTTTATTTATTTTATTTTAATGTTTTATTATAAATAAATAGGAAACTCCTACACAATAATTAGGGATACTTTTTACTATTCAAAAATCCCTAGTTTAGCTTTCCTCTCTAATTAAAACTCTTTTATGTTATTGCTTAGCTTGTAAGATCGTTTATATCTTTAATCTTCCAATTAATCATTGTTCGGTATTTCTAATCTCTATTTATATGTTTTTCTTTAATTATGTTTACCATTCTTTCTTTTGTTATGCATAGCTAATTCTCCATCTAGGGTTGAAGGGGATCGATGAATATTAATTGGGGTTAATGAATTTATTAGTTGCTTAGATCGACTGTCGCCTACTATGTTTTTATCAATCTAATTGATTAATTACCGGGCGGGGTTAATTAGTTAGTGTCGCGAATTAGTATTATTGTCGATCAGATTAATTCTGAGAAAGCCGTACAATAATTAGGTAGAACGACTTAGTTATAGCGACCGTATGCTAAGTGCATATCTAAAGGATATATAGTACCGACAAGACATATAGCCTTAGATAGTCAGTCAATGTTAGTTAATTGACCCTAAATACCCTAAATGATATTCATTGTGAACCAGAATCCCTAGACTAGTTTTATATATTTGATATCGTCTTAAGTTACAATCGTTTAGTTACTACAAACCAAATAAATCAACTTTGTGACCCAATAGTCTAGAATCTACTCATAGGTAATAAGCAGTTTGTCACGTTTCCTTGTGGTTCGACCTCTGACTTCACTATCTGCATTTTTAGTGTCCGTTTGGGATTATTTTGATTGAGGTGTGTAGATACCCGTATCCGTCGATATTGGAATTTATAGAGTACCCGACAAACACCCGATGATGATAGGACACATGTATTCTTTAGTTGTCATTGTCATTTATTTGGGCTCGTTTTACGATGTAGAATGAGCGTTGTCGATGAAGTATTTTATTATTTTAAATGATATTTAAATTAATGTTTTTTTAAAGTGAATTCATTTTATTAATTTAAATGATATTTAAATTAAAGTTTTTTAGAATTTATTTTCTCAAATTTATTTTATTGAAAATAAAATAAATATTTGATTTGAAAAAAATCATTTTATGAGTATATTTGATTTGAAAAATCATTTATTTTAATGTGTTAATTGATTTGAAAAATCGATTTCAAAATCGAGAAAAACTCGTTTTGAACACGCGTTTTGGAGCGCGATTTTAGCTCGGTTTTTGAGCCCGTTTTCTTTACGAGTTGACACGAATCTCGAGTACACTAATCAACCTAAGCCTCTACCCATCCACCCCAGTTCGAACCCCATACCCACGGCCCAAATCCCGTCCCAAATCACCCCCAAACAGCCCGCATACACAAAGCAGCCCCCCTGTTTTGCAGCTCAAATCCCGAGCCCAAACCCCGCTCCAAATACCACCAAAACCCGTGCCCATTAACCCTAACCTATACCCTAGTATCCTACCCATATTACCTTAGCTTAACCACCAAGAAAACCCCTCACAAAGCCTCTCAAACCCTCACCAACGCTGCTGGACAGCAGCTATGCACGAACAGGCCCGTCTGCCTCTCTCCCCCCTTTTACCCTATTTTAACTCCTTATAAATACCACCCCTTCACCATACATTCATTTCTCTAAGTTCTCCACATATACAACCGTCACTTACAAGCTTTAAACTCCAGAAACAAACCCTAATTGCCTCTCAAAAACCCTCCACAAAACCGACTTACAAACTGAGACAGTTTGTGTGTCCTCTTCGAAAAACAATTGGTTCTCCCTTCAAAACTCCATCAAAATTCGAGTTTCTTGTTCCAAATTAACCATACAACATCCATATACACATTAGACAAAGATTTACGAGCCAAATTGCCCTTGAGAGTACACGAATTCCCTCGAAAAACAGAGTGTTATACACTATGTTTTCGCGGCTTTTCCTGTCTGTCCAGTTCTATTTGTGCTCGTTTTTCGTGCCCTATAACTCAAAACGAGCAGGGATTGTTTTAAGATATCTGTTATCCTCTCTTTCTAGTTTTCAAAACATCTTTTAAATCGAATTTTCACCGTGAAACGAGAGAGAAATCGCTGTTTGAAAGTTGCTGTCCAGATTTGCAAAAAACGTGTTATTTGCTTTGTTTCTTCGTCGACGACGGCCTCTCGAGATAAAATCTACCATCGATTACGACCTAAGACGGTGTCAACGATACATGTAGGTTGAGGGTGCATCAAATCCTCCTCTTTCTCCCTTTTATTTCGTTTTTTTATGTTTGTTTTCTTATTGTTTCGTTTTATTTCGTTTATCGTTTTTATTTATCGTTTAAATTAACTATGAAACTAGTTTAGTCCGAGTATGAGTTAAAGTACCACCATGATCACCCGCGTTGACTTGAGATGGGAAAGAAACCGCTACATCAGTCGGTCGTACACCCCCGTCTCATTTACATATCCTCGTGTTCAAGGTAGGGCATTAATAAAACAAGTTCTAACTTCGCTCTTCGCTTTTGACCCCTCTTTTGTTTCGTGTGATTCGACCCACCTTAGGACCCGTCACATGTTAGTATGACCTCTGATTGTTAACATATAACTCATTTAGATGACATTAGATCAATTTGATAACCTAATTAGACACGTTAGGGTACATCGACATAGCTTTAAAAATCAACTAACAATTTCGTAACTTAATTGAATGCATCTCTCTCTTTCACCTAATTTCTCGCTAGTATAAGAGTGCGTGATTAGCACCTTCTTATTAACACTCGATGAGTTAAATTAATTAGCAAACTTGACCTAATTAGACCCCTTTAGGCCGTGTAGAATGCGCGTTTGCAAGGTATCTTTTCAAATCGATCAACGTCGTTTCTAACTTGTTTTCTAGACCGCTTTCGAACTTGTTTCGCAATCAATCGATCTAACTAATGAACCTGACCTAGGACCTAGGGTTGGACGTGGCTTTAGGCCGTGAGGCTCGGCCGTGTCCTTTGGTTTTTCTTGTTTCGTTTATTTTACATCGTTCGTTCTTTATTTGTTTTGTCGCTTGTAATTTATCGTTTGTTATCGAGTTGTAATTTTCATGTTAGCTTTCTTTTATCGAGTCAAAACCTCTTTCAAAACCTTAGTCCTGTTTGGTTAGATGGTTGTGCCCCAATGCATGTAAGAGCGTAGTAAATCGCATGTTGTTTAAAGCAACATGGCCCGGTTTATGCTAATGCATGCTTTGGTGCGTAGCCCTATGTCTAATTCGATGAGATTAAGTGAAAGCACGCATCACGAGGAGTGACCCAGGGCCGTGAGTCATGTAAGCCGTGGGCCACCCCCCTTGTGCACGTTTCCCTAGGCCGAATTGGCCGTGTAATGTGTCGTGTATGGTGTCGTATATAGCAATTGCATTTAGATCGAGTTGTATCTTTAATTTCTCGTTGTGTCGGCATGAAATGCCTGGGTTGTAATAGGGTAGATCCCAACGGCTCCCCCCATTCCCATCAAGCCTTGTTTGTTTCGTTTATATGTTGTTAGATCAATCAACCCACATGCTAAATTACAACTTTGACAAAGTTAGTTTAGTTGCATCTAAATCGACATAGAAACTTCACATGTTAGGGTTTTAAAACAATGTTTGCATATCATATATCGTAGTAGCTATGACCTTGTTTGAAATCCGATACTTGACTTAGTAGAGGCCGTTATTGACGGGCGGGGTTAGGTGTCCTTATGGGCTTCCTAACACGTACCCTCACCCCTTACTCAAGATCTATGGTTTGTGGATCCGTCTAAATACCATTGGATTACGAGAGTCATTCAAATCGAGTGATATAGGGTACAAGTCTTTATCTTTAATCACTCGTAGTCGATTGGCTTTATGCTTTTCGATGAAAGGTGTAAAGTTGACTTGAACGGTTCCAAGTTCCCATAAAACTTGGTGGCGACTCTAATTTGTCTTAATTCGATTCGAAGGAACCTCGAGTCGATTATGCCTAGTGTGGATCCCGCGGACGCAGTTCCCGAGGGCCTTGTCCACAAGGTGATACGACTTTAGCCTTATCAACAATATCGTACGACCTATACAAGTTAACATAGCATTTACTCTTATAAATTACGCATTCATTCTTATAAATTATGGGGTATTACAGTCTTCCCCCTTAAAATGAACTTCGTCCCAAAGTTGGCGCACCCAACTAACTTAAATGAGCATATAAACTCAATAAACTCTTAGTAACTAAATAAAACTCATATATAGACTCGGTTTGTCACACACCATCCCCCAAGAAAGAAGGTTATGTCCTTGTAACCTAACTCATACCTGATCAAACAAAAGTGGGTACTTGTTTTTCATTGCATCTTCAACCTCTCATGTAGTCTACTCAGCATTATGAATAGACCATAAAACCTTTACTAGCACAGTCTCCATATTCCTCATTTTGCGCACTTTTTTATCCAAGATTTCTTTTGCAACTTCCACATAAGTTAGTGACTCATCCATCTCAACTGTTTCTAGCTCAAGTATGCGAGAGGGATTGCTCACACACCTCCTCAACTGTGACATATGAAACACATTATGAACTTTATCTAGGGCTGGACGTAACGTCAAACGGTAAGCTACTTCTCCAACTCTATCTAGAATCTCCTACGGTCCTATATATTTCTGGCTCAGCTTGCCTCTCTTCCCAAACCGCATAACACTTCTCATTAGCGACATTTTCAGCAAAACTTTGTCCCCAACTGTAAACTCTATGTCACTTCTTTTTAAATTAGCATAACTCTTTTGACAGTCTTGTGCAGGGCTCGTTTTCTGGCGAATAATATGCACATGTTCTACCATCTCCTGAATCATCCGTGGTCCCAAAACCATTGAATAAGTCATATTATCCCAAAATATAGGACTCCTGCACTTTCTCCCATACAAAGCCTCAAATGGTGATATTCCAAGACTCGTATGGTAACTATTGTTGTAAGAAAACTCGAGCAGGTCTAGTATTTCCTCCCAAGATCCTCCAAACTCCAGCACGCAAGCTCTTGACATATCCTCTAAGGTCTGAATAGTTCTCTCAGTTTACCCGTCTGTACCTAGATGAAAAGCAATGCTCATTTTCAGCGTAGTACCCATTGCACTCTGCAATTCTTACCAAAATTTCAAAATGAATCTCGAATCTCTGTCAGACACAATATCCTTGGGCACGCCATGAAGTTTCACAACATTCTTGCAATAAGCTTTAGCTAACTCCACCTTACTCCAAGTATCTTCATTGGTATGAAGTGGGCAGTCTTAGTAAGATGGTCTACCACTACCCAAATCATATTATTCCCCTTTTGAGTACGAGGCAAGCCACCTATGAACTCCATGGAAATGCTTTCCCACTTTCATTCAGGCACATATAAAGACTGTACCTTACCCTGCGGTCTTTTATGCTCCCCTTTCACTCGTTGACAAGTCAGACACCGAGACACAAATTCCGCAACCTCTTTCTTCATTCCTAGCCACCAGAAAGTTTTCTTAAGATCCTTATATAATTTATCTCCTCTCGGATGCACAGAATAAGGAGTGTTATGTGCCTCAGTCAAAATATTTCGTTTCAGCTCTTCATTATCCGGCACACACCATCTCTCATTGAACCTTAAACTTCCATCAGCATGAATAGTGAACCATGTGGATCCCCCTATCTCGGCTTGTTTCCTTCATTCGGTCACTCAAGAGTCTAACATCTGCTTGTCACGAATTTCTCCATATAACTCACGTTCAACTATCAGATCACTAACTGTATCCCCCTTTCTGATCATAGATATACCCATCTTCTCTAATTCATCCCTTAATTTCACTCATGGTATAGCCTTACACAAGGCATGAACTGATTTTCTGCTTAGTTCATCATTTACCACATTTGCTTTACCCTCGTGATAGATAATCTCCATATCGTAATCGTCAATCAGCTCAATCCACTACCTCTGTCTCATATTCAGTTCCTTCTGTGTATAAATATATTTCAAAATTTTATAGTCACAAAATACCTTAAAGGTCGCTCCATACAGGTATTGTCTCCACTTCTTGAGTAAAAATACAATAGCTCCCAGCACCAGATCATGTGTTGGGCAATTTTCTTCATACGGTTTTCGTTGTCGCGAGGCATACGCGATAACTTTACCATTCTGCATCAGTACGCAACCCAATCTGTTCTTAGATGTGTCAGTGTACACCTCAAAATTCTCACTCCTTTTAGGTAGTGCTAAAATAGAGGTTGTAGTCAGGCGATCTTTTAGTGTTAGAAACGCAGTCTCGCAATTCTCATCCCATTTAAACCTATTCTCTTTTCTCATCAGCGCGGTCAACGGTTTTGCTATCTTAGAAAAGTTTTCGATAAACCTTCTGTAGTAGCCAACCAAACCCAAGAAGCTTCTTACTTTAGCAACAATTTTCTTGCTAGGATCAACTCAGACACCTTCCTTTGACACCATATGCCCCAGAAAAGCAACCTTATCCAGCCAGAACTCACACTTGCTCAGTTTCGCGTACAGTTGGTTATCCCTCAACGTTTGCAAGACAATTCTCAAGTGCTCTTCATGTTCTTCCCTATTTTTAGAGTATACCAATATATAATTGATAAAGACAACAACGAATCGGTCTAGATAGGGACTATATACCTGGTTTATAAGGACCATAAATACTGTTGTTGCATTAGTTAACCCAAATGGCATGACCACGAATTCGTAGTGTCCATATCGTGTCCTGAATTCTATCTTTGGTATTTCTTCATCTTGTATTCTCAGCTAATGGCACCCCAACCTCAAATTAATCTTAGAGAAAACACCAGCTCCACTTAGTTGGTCAAAGAGATCGACAATGCACGGTAGAGGATACCTATTCTTAATCGTGACATTATTCAGCTATCTGTAGTCGATGCAAAGCCTTAGACTCCGATCCTTTTTCTTTATAAATAGAATTGGTTCACCCTAACGCGATACACTTGGCCTGATATACCCCTTGTCTAACAACTCCTCCAGCTGCTTCTTCAGTTCTTCCAATTCTTTAGGTCTCATCCGGTAAGAGGGCTTAGAGATAGGTCTCGTACCAGGTTTCAGCTCCACACTAAAGTCAAGATCTCTCTTTGGTGGCAAATACGGAATTTCCTCAGGAAACACATATGTAAACTCATTCACCACAGCTATATCAGTCGCACCAGGTGCCTCAATACGTGCAATACCCTGTAATTTCTAAGGTTGCACTCATCCGAGTACACCAAGTACTCGACCGAGTGGAACTCACTCGACCGAGTGAGGGACTGAGTAACACCTAGTCATTTTGTACCAGCTTCAGGAATGAGTCACTCGACAGAGTGGCTGGTGCACTCGACTGAGTGCCACCGAGCACTCGACCGAGTGACCTGTCACTGTCCCTTATTTCGCGTGTAAGCATGGTAGGTGGACCTTAGTCTTTTAAACTCTGTTTTTCAGATTTTCCTCCTTATTTCTCACCAAAACTTATCCTCATATCTCTCAAAATCCCACAAAATACTCCCAAATCTTATCCTTAAGATTTCCACCATACCTTTGAAGATTTGCTTCATAATTCTTGTTCTTGCTCATTTGTTTACACTTGTAAGTACACTCTTACTCTTTTCCTCTATTTTTAATTAATAAACCCTAGTTTAATTAGTATGTTGTCTTATGGGATTTAGATTAGGGTTTTGACTATTTAAGTGGGTTAATTAAGGGATTCATTAATATTGTTATTGTTGTAGTATGTTGTTGTGATAGTTAGTCATAATTTGTGTAGGAGGAGACTTCATTGAGGAGTCCTTCTAGCTTGCTTGCTTGATTTCTTGGATATTAGCAAGAGACAGGGTTTCCCTACTTAGCTTTGATAATATGGATGTTTGTTTGTGTATTAGTTATCATGAATTACATAATCCATGTGGTAGTTGCATGATAACATGAGTAATTAGTAATTAAGGTTTAATGGCATACTAATGTGGGGCGTTTATTTATGTATTATAAGTGGATAAGTGGATTTGGCATCATGATATCACCTTGTTGCATTATAACATGAATTGGGAAGTTTGTCAATTAATTAGTTGGTTTATTGGTAAACATGTGAGTTCTTGTCATAAGATGGTTCATTATTATGTAGAAAGTCTTATTTGGTTTATTGTGCATACTTGGTTTATTGTGGATGTTGGAGGTGGTGAATGGAGGACATTGGATTGTGATATGTGGTTGTTGAGGAGACGTAAGACGGTTGGAAGACCGTCTTACGCTTGGATCGTCTCTTGGAGCTTCCCACTCCAAGAGGGACGTGCACATTAATGATTTGAGTTTGGAGGGACTCGTGTATGGTTGAGGCACGACGTCTCGCAGGAATCCGGTTAGCGCCCGGCTCCGGCACCACAGGTCTGTCCCAAGTACCTTTGTTACGGGTTGCAGTCCGGCGGTTTAGTGACGGCGTTGTGATGCCGTCACCGGATTTGTTATGGAGAAAGTATGGAGTTTTGGATACCTTGCTTTTTTGCATCATCACTTCATATCATAATCATTTAGCCTTTCACATTCACGTGTCATTAATGAGCATTTGTATTATTGGAGCTAATCAATGCGTTTTCAAATATCTATGGTGAATCATATGATGATTTCCGTACCTATGGGGAATAGTGGCTTGACAAGTTATATTTGCATATATCTTGGAGGCTTAGGAGCAGTCTTCACCTTAGTTGTTGTAGATACCCGTATCCATCAATATTGGATTTTACAGAAATCCCGACAAAACAATCAATGATGATAGGACACATGTTTACTTACACCGCTCGTTAGCGGATTTCATTTAAGCGATGCGGGACAAGCATTGTTTGACGGTTTTATAATTTAAATGAAATTTAAATTATTTTGAAATAAATGAAATTTATTTCATCGGTTTTCATATTTTCAAGTTCATTTAAAATTTAAGCTTTTATTATTTATTTGAAAAAAAAAATTATCATTCAAAGTTTTTATTTAAATTTATGTTAAATGAGATTGTGACGGTTTTTCGTGTTTTTATCGCTTTATTTAATTTGAAAAATTAGATTTGTCAAGCGGTTTTTAACTCGATTTTTAAGACAGATTTTAGCTCGTTTGGACGGACTTTGGCATGTGTTTCGAGGCTTGCTCTCACACGACCCATCCCACCCACACGTCCCGAATTCGAACCCCCATAACAACACCCTTTCCCTTCCCCCTTTTCCTTCCCAAACCCGACACCAAACCCCCCTTCTCCCCTGCTTTTTGCGCGAGCCCAACCAACACCAAACACCACCCAAACTATCACCCTGGCCCAGCCAACACAACACTCTCATATTACCCATTAACCCAACACTCAACCCAACCCATGACCACGTCCAAACCCGTACCAAAACCCGTACCCAACCCGCACCCTAGCCCCTGTTTTGCCGCGTCAAAACAGGGTACAAACCCGGGCTCCTTTCGAGCTCAATCCAACCTTACTCCTTCCCTATCTCTTATTTTATTTTTCATCAAGCATGCAAGATATTTTCCACCCATAACCAGCTCATACAATCCTACCAAAACCAAAACCCAATCTTCCCCAAACTCTATCTTTCCAAAACCACTTTATCTCTTCCACCTTCCATATCTCCTCAAATTCCTTCCCCCTTCCACAAGCCAACCATATACCTACTAAATAACCTAATCCTAGCTCCCCTACCCCGTTTCCTATATAAACCAAGCCATCACACTCCAAAAAACAGGACGGAGAAAAAGAGAGCCACACACACACGATTTTGAGAGCTCAAAAACCTAGGCAAATCACCATCAATCTCACGTTACAAAGAAACCCTAAACTCCTCTCCAACCCTGAAAAAAGCATAAGGCTCATACAAAGGATTAGACAAACATTAGAGCATCGATTTGCTCTCTTGTTCGTGTCTTCCCGCGTTTTGGACAACTACTGTTCTCGTCCATTTTTCTTTGTTTTAAAGCCGTTTTCACTTCTGTTTCTTGCTAAAGTTTGAATCTTTGTGCTTCAAAAATTCCAGAACATCTTTCGGATATAGATTTGAGCAAGAAACAAAGTCAGAATCTCCATTTGAGAATCGTTGTACGAAGTACAACATAAACCGCGTTTTTAGAACTCGTGTGGACAGCACCTGTTTTCACTCGTTTTTAATCAATTCAAATTACTCTTTGCTTCTGTTTTTTGCTAAATTTCGAATCTTTGGAGTCTAAGGATTCCATAACATCTTTCAGATTCAGATTTAAGTAAGAAACGAAGTCACAATCTTCATTTGACAATCGCTGCACGAAGTGCCTTTTACGCGAGAAAATTGTTTTGTTTTTCGAAATTGATTTTTTTAAATTGTTTCGAAACTTGTTTTACAATCGTCGAAGATGCGCCTTTGTAGAAAAGCTTGCATACAGGATCCCGAGTGGTGTCCAAGTCTACATGTAAGTTGAGGGTGCACAAAATCCCGTCTCTTTCCCTTCTTTTTGCTCCTGTGGTACACGGCCTAAGGGCCTTTTTATTGCTTTTATTTCGTTATTTAATTATCGTCTCATGTTCGTTAATATGTTACATAATTATGATGTTAATGTTGGGTTAATTGCTATTTAGAATAGATAGTATATTAATCGCATGCTTGTTTTCCAATTTATAACGATAACATGTTTAGTTAGCATAATTAACATGTTTAATGAATTGTTTGTTGATTGTATGACGATAACATGTCTTAAATCAATTAAAATTAAATTTTAATTTGTTTAATTCGATCTCACATGTTTAATGATTTAATTACGAAGTAATTAGTTTTATTCACATGTTTAATGTTTTGGTTTAATTTTAATTATGAAATAATTAGATTAAATCGCATATTTTAATTGATCTATGATACATGTATGTTATTTGTATCTTATCGATTGCTAAATCTCAGACTTGACAATAATATGTAAAATGCATGTTAAATGAATTAGACATTCATAGGTAATACAAAACCAGACATAGGATTTAAAATGAATTTCTTTAAAGAATTAAACGAATTCATCCTTTCTTATGACGATTTCTCACTAGTTGAATCGCACATGCTTAGCATCCGATTTATTGCACTCGATGACTAGAATAGTCAACTTTGACCACCCTTTTGGCCATGTGAATTGGCCGCGTGTTTACTCGGTTTGCGTGCCAAGTTTGGCTCGTTCTTTTGTTTTATTCATTTTATTTCGGTTTTATTTCAATTATTATTGTTATTTAAACGTTGTAATTATTGTAATTTAATTCAAAACAATGTAATTTATACTTTAAAATATGGGTCTAGTTACTCCTTTATTTTGAGTCAAAATGATTTTACAAAATCTTTGTTTTAATTGATTAAATTGAAGTATTTAATCGATTAAACCAAAGTGAGTGCAACAAACGATGATGAGGCTAAGGACGAAGTCTTATGTGAGCCGTGGCCTCATCATTGGCACGGTTTTCGAGGCACCTAGATAGGCGTACCAAAAGTGAGTCTAGCGTCGTGTTTTAGCAATTGTATTTAGATCGAGTTGTATCTTTATTTCAATTGTTTGCCAATCGAGTCGACGAGAATCGTATGGGTTGTAATAGTTTGTTCCCCAACGGCTCCCCCATTCTCATCTAAGCCATGTTTGTGAATGCTTGTTAGAATAGTTCAAATCAATTTCACATGCTAAATCACTTGGACAAAGTAGTTTAGATGCATTAAACGATTAGAAACTCATTCACATGTTAGGATCAAAACGGTGTTTACATACCCTTACAAGGAATCATAGTCTTGTCCAATTAGCTATCATAGTCCTTAGTAGAGGCCGTTATTGAAACGCGCGGGGGTGGGTGTTTCATTAACGAACTTCCCATCACGTACCTTTAACAATGAACTCAAATCTCATTTATGGTTCCCAAATTTTCTTAAATTTGGTGGCGACTCCAAACGATTTTCAAACCCGTGGATAATCCGAATCCCCACATCCACATTTTGGCGACTCCGCTGGGGAGTTGTAACTTGAATAGAAAAATGATGGCTAATAGGATTAACATTATTATTCATTTTGCATACATGCATCACCCATTCAAGACTTTAGGAGGGCCACCTCACCCATTGGATCGATTTCAGTGATTAGGAGGTGACGACCACTATGCTGATTTAAGTATAAAAATGGTACCGCCGAGATCTCTAAGTATTTGCTCTTACCATATTGCACACTTCTGCTTATAGGAGGCTTGACTTTCTTTGATAAGGTGGATCATTGGCATAGACCCAATTAGAGGACCGACCGAGACTTAGAAGAGTCTAGGTTCATGCACGATAATATGCGAATGCTTATATGCTACGTGATCACCCTCCATATTTTTTTCGAAAATTTCAAGTTTTTTTGTCAAAACCTTTTTTCGAAAACCGTCTTCAAATCAAGCATGTTTTCAAACTCGGAATGCTGCCGAAATAGATATAGGTTTTTAACCAAAATGAGTTTTTTTATAGCCGGCATATTGCCCATTTGAAATCTTATTTTCAAATCATCCATTTTCAAATTCCGAAATGATTTCTCACCTTTCCTGAACATAATATGTTTCGAGTCAAGTCTAGTTATGTCTTGGGTTCAAGGGAACCGTGTCAAGAACACAACCCTAGTGGGTTACCCAAGTTACCTCTTAGGTCCAAGTCATGTATGTCGACCATTTGGTCAAAGTCAAACCACCAAACATCCCAGGTTAGACCACTTAGGACGTTTTCAATGCACCCATGAGCCAAGTTGGTTCAATCACGGGTTAGCCACACCAAGCCGATGTCAAGTCCAAGTCAAGAAATTATTTGAGTCGAGTCGTAGTCCTTGTCTGGTCTAGACCCCTCTCCCTTACGACCCTTTACAAGTGAGCCACTTAGTTTATTTCCCGGGTTAGGTTCTGTCTTTGAGTCAAGTTTGAGTCAAAAGTCATATCTGTGACTCGAGTCCTTGTTTGTGCAGGGGATTTTTAATTCGAGTATTGATTGGTTCGGGGTTTTTCTTGTAGAAAGGCCGCTTCAAACCCGAACGAAAGCAATGGAAGCTGTCGTCACTAAGCTAAGTGAAACTTTGAAGTTGATGATGACTCGATTGGGAGTCATTAAGGATAAGATCAATGGGGAAAACATTGTGCCTACCCCACCAGAAATTACTGAACAAGAAAAACTTTTCAAACTTATTGAAGATCAAGTGAAGCTCTCTCAGGGAGAAAGCATCTATTATGAGAACTCCAGGACCTATGCTCCGGTCCAAGATGAACTTCCTAAGAACTTTGTGCTCACTGACATTCCAAAGGTTAAAGGGACGGAGGAACCTCACCAACATATTCGGTCCTACAAAGAACACCTTGCCTTAAAAGGTGTACCTGCAAGTATGCTCTCTGCCATCTTTGCTCAGTCTTTGGGGGAACACCCAAGAGCCTGGTTCTATAACCTATAACTGGAGAACTACCCCACGTTTGAGGACATCATCGTGGAATTTTGCAAAAATTATGCTGATAACGCAGAAATCCAAACCACTATGAGGACTCTAGAAGTCATGACTCAGAATGAAAAGGAAGGGTTCACTGATTTCCTGGCCCGATGGCACGCAGAAAGCGTGAAAATAGCCAGAAAACCTGAAGAAACAGAAATGGTAGACAAGTTTGTGAAGAATCTCCTACCCATCTACCATGATGTATTGAAATATCAAAACTTTAGCACTTTCAAAGAATTGACAAGGTGCGGGAGAAAAATCGAAGATGACCTCCGAGCTGCTGAGATTGAGAAACCAAAGGGGTACACTGGGGGCTCCTCCTCTAAATAAAAGGCCCATGCCAGTACCAATCATATTCAAGCCATTAGACTTACTGGAAAAACTTCCAAAAGGCCTCCACGCTCTAGTCCAAGAGTATTTACTGACATAGGGTGTACCTACACATACGCCTTAGAGAGGCTCATGGCCCAGGGGAAACTGAACCCCATTGGCCCAACTCCTGAACCCCCTATTGGAACAACGAAATAAATGGTACAAGCCTGACGCATATTGTGCATACCATCAAGGCAAAGGACATGATATTGAAAACTGGTTCCGTCTCAAACATGAAATACAAGATATGATCGAGAGTGGAACACTCCCAATCCCAACGCTCAAGCCCAACAACGTGACCAACCAATTTGGTGATCATACGAATGTTGTATTTGTCGAAGACAATATCGATATGACCCATATAATCCGATCCGTATGCCGTCTAAAAGGCTTCTTTGTAGGGGAGGAATTCATTGATTGTTCAAAGTACCTTCCAAGCTTGAAGAACGAAGTTCGATTTCGGGATTTTGCCATCGATTTCATGCCGTATATTCTCCAAAGCGGGAATGAAATCCATGGAATTCAGGGCAATAATAAGGATGATATTTACCTTACCGAAGGAGCAACTGTCTCACAAATCCGAGATGAAGTCTTGGAACCTAGAGAGGATGTCCTTAAATCCATCTCTACCACCAAGAATGTTCCAGATAAGGGATTTTTGAAAGAACCTACCATAGTCAAGGCACTTAGTGAAGGGCCGACCTCAGAGGCCTCCCCCATTAAGAAGTTCCAAAAGACTAAGGCAGATGCCACTACTGGGAAGTCAATCTTTAAGCACCGAGCAATGAAAGACGTCCACGATAAGCTCATACCACCGAGAATTTTATGAGGATCCGAAATCCGGTAATAAAAATCGATGAAGAGACGAATAGGGTAATGAAGGAAAGATACTCCCAATCATGGTTCTTAAGGCTGCAGCAAGAAAGAGAGGAAAACAGAGAAAAGCAAACCTCGAACTATGTAGCATTCATCAAGTACCCTCCCAAATACATAGTCCTCCATGGCACGGATGAGAACTCACCCACATACAAGGTTGGGTCCTGAAAAGACAAAATGGTAGGGTACATACTGCCACGTTGTGGTTGGGATGCCACATAAATAATCAAAGTGACCAAGGCTTGGCATCAATGGTGGTTTAGATCAGCAAGGAGAATGTCTTACTTAGAGGAGAAGACAAGGGTGGATATAGATTACTACTTCATCATAGAACAGAAGTTATACTACCCTTAGAAGAAGAAGTATGCAAACTGGATGACGGTTCCAAGTCTGAGTCTGAGTCCGGGTCTAAGTCTGATAAGAGTCCTAATTTTGAGTCTAAGGATTCAGGTGTCGAAACCACCCCCTCCCAAGTCTTTCCTTTCAATGCACTCCTTTCTAATTCCGGTATCCCGGAGCCTGTCCCAAATACCTCTGTTGTTTCGCCACTGACCTCTGAGCAGTTGGCCCAAATGTTAGCGCATTTCGCGCAATCTCAAATTAATAATAAGATGAACCAATTTGCTTACGACTTGTTTTATTTACATTACAATTCAATTTTTGAAAATAATTGTTTTAGTAGTGACATTGAGAATGAGGCCGAAAGCGAATAGGTTAAAGAAGATGAAGAAGAGGTGGACCCACCTCCACAATTGGTTAAAGAGTTAGAATAATATGACCAAAGAAACTAGGTGATCGAAGATAACGAAACCATAAATGTGGGAACCACCTTCGAACCACAGGAGTTTAAGATAGGAACTACCTTAGATCCCGCAGAAAGATAAGGGTTCATTGACTTTCTATTTGAGTTCAAAGATGTTTTCGTATGGTCTTACCAATATATGCCCGGAATTGATAGGGAAATTGCAGAGCACAGGATTCCGATCAAACCAGTGAAGCAGAAGCTACGCAGAATGAGTTCGAAATGGTCTTTAAAAGTTAGGGAGGAAATTGTTAAACAGCTCAAAGCCGGGTTCGTCAAAGTATCGGAATACTCGGATTGGGTCGCCAATGTAGTGCTAGTACCGAAGAAAGATGGTAAAGTTTGCGTGTGCGTGGACTTTCGTGACTTGAACAAAGCTAGTCGGAAGGACGACTTTCCATTACCTCACATCGACATCTTGGTTGACAATACCGCGAATCATGCATTACTATCTTTCATACATGGATATGCCGGTTACAATCATATTAAGATGGCCGAGGAAGACATGAGTAAGACAACATTCACATCACAATGGGGAACCTATTGTTACACAATGATGCCTTTCGGTTTGATAAATGTCGGGGTGACGTACCAGAGAACAGCAACGACGTTGCTACATGATATGATGCACAAAGAAGTTGAAGTTTATGTCGATGACATGATAGCCAAGTCAAAAGAACATAGTGGCCATCTCGGAGCACTACGAAAATTCTTTCAAAGATTGCGAAAGTACAACATTAGACTGAATCCATAAAAGTGTGCTTTCGGGATCACCTCTGGCAAACTGTTGGGTCATATCGTTAGCCACCGTGGCGTCAAAGTAGACCCATCAAAGATCAAAGCCATTACGGAAATGCCCCATCCCAATACCGAGAAAGAAATTCGAGGTTTTCTAGGGAGAGTTCAATACATAAGCCGTTTCGTTGCGAAGTTGATGATGATTTGTGAGCCGGTCTTTAAGAAGCTGAAGGTCGGAGAACATGTTATGTAAGACGACCAGTGTCAGGCCGCGTTCGATAAAGTAAAAGAAATACTGTCTTCTCCACCAGTTTTGAGCCCACCAGTAGCCGGGCTGCCACTATCGCTATATCTAACTGTTACGGATACGGCAATGGGGGCTATGCTAGCCCAAACAGTTGACAAAGAAGAAAGAGTTATTTACTATATCAGTAAAAAGTTTTTAGACTATGAAGTAAAGTACACACCTCTTGAAAACACGTGTTTGGCCTTAGTTTGGGCAACGAAGAAATTAAGACATTACATGCTCGCTACAATGTGAGTGTCTACTAAAAATGGATCCGATCAAGGATTTGTTTGCAAAACCCGTGCTAAATGGAAGAATAGGTCATTGACACTTGGTCATTTCCCGACGAAAGCGTGATACACGTCGAGAATGACATATGGGATTTGTATTTCGATGGAACATCGAACTATATGGGATATGGAGTAGGTATACTCCTTATCTCGCCAACAGGTGAACACGTGCCCGTGTCCATCAAGCTGGATTTTAACGTCACGAACAACGTCGCTGAATATGAAGCATGTTTGCTTGGTTTACGCAGTGCTCTAGACTTGGGTGTGAAGAAGTTGCTAGTTCATGGAGATTAGTCTCTTGTGATCAATCAAGTGGATGGGTCATGGAATATTAGGAGCCAAAGTTAGCCCCGTATCAAACCAGAATCGAAGAATTGGAAAAATACTTCGAAGACATTCGATATGTTCACCTCTCGAGAGAGGAAAACCATTTGCAGATGCATTGTCCAAGTTAGCTGCTTTGATCAACATTCCTGACCACATAAACAATATGCCAATATGTGTTGAACAAAGATCGTCACCTGCCTATGTGAATGTAATCAATGATACTGAGGAAGGTGAAACCGAACCCTGGTACACAACCATTCTGAAATTCAAGTAAACAGAAGAGTATCCTCCCGACCTTGACACGCGTGGAAAACGCGCCCTACAAATGTTATCTGCCCAGTTCATTAAGACCGATGACGGGCAGTTGTACAAGAAGACAGCTCAAGGTGTTTTGTTGCGATGAATCGATAAACCGACAGCTGAAAAGGTTATGGAAGAAGTTCATGACAGTGAGTATGGGCCACACATGAACGGCCATATGTTAGTTCGTAAGATCATAAGAATTGGTTATTATTAGACAACGATGGAAACAGATTGTTGCAAATATGTTAGGCACTGTAACAATTGTCAGATATTTGCAACTGTACAGCATGTGGCACCTTCTATGTTATACACCATGACGTCACCCTGGTCATTTTCAACCTGGGGAATCGACATCATCGGAAAAGTACACCCATCAGGAACTGGAGGCACTGTTTTATCCTTGTTATAATCGACTACTTCACGAAGTGGGTGGAGGCTAAGTCTTACAAAGTGCTGAAAGCAAAGCAAGTAGCACAGTTTATTCAGAATGACATCATTTGCCGGTACGTACCGCATCAGTTCATCAGTGATCATGGAACTCATTTCCAAGCTGAGACCCAGGTTATACTTGAAAAGTATAAAATCAAACATCACAAGTCATCACCATACCGACCACGGACGAATGGTGCGGTAGAGGCTGCCAACAAAACAGTTACAACCATTTTTAGGAAGATGTCTGACAACTATAAATAATGGCCAGAAAAGATGATCTTTGCATTATGAGGGTATAGAACTTCAATTAGAACAGACACGGGAGCAACCCCGTATTACTTGGTATACGGAATGGAAGCGGTTCAACCATTTGAGCTGGAAGTACCGTCCCTAAGAATCGTACTAGAAAGTCAGGTTCTAGAAGCAGATTGGGTTCAAGCAAGACATGATTCACTAGTCATGCTCGATGAGCGACGTTTGAAGGCATTGTACCATGTCCAACTTTACCAGAAAAGGATAGAGAGAGCTTTTAACAAAAAGGTGAAACCAAGGGGAATCAGTGAGGGAGATCTGGTTCTCAAATCAGTTAGAGCTTTGTTACCAATCGACCCGAGGGGCAAGTTCAAACCAAATTGGGCAGGCCCTTAGTTGGTAAAGAAGATTTTGTCGGGAGGCGCTGTTCGATTAACAGATTTGGATGGGAATAACTTCACAAATCCTACGAATTTGGACCAGCTGAAGAAATATTATCCTTGACGACCTCATTCTCAAATGTTATGAAATAATTTTTTAATTGCAAATGTTTCTAGAATAACTTGTGAGTTGCTTACACTGCATGAAATATTTTATGTGAGGACTACGGACTCGGTTTGATTCTGTTGCAAACCAAATACATAGAAAACTCTTAGTTAAAAGTACAACCAAAACATGTAAAGCAAAAATGAAATTTGTGATGCAGAAACTGAGGATTTCTAATAAATAATAAGTTTTTATTTATTCTAAATTTCGGGAGAAGCCCGTTACAATATTTTATTCCGGGCGAAGCCCATTACACACAACTAAAAAGGAAAGCACACAAACAGAAATAGTAATAGTAGATAGTAATGTCGAAGACTACTCTTTGCTACCCTCAGCCGGGCCGCACGCCCCATCACTACGAGACGAAGTCTCACCCATCATCACTCGGGCTCTTTTCTTCGGAGGAACCACTAATTCTTCGTGAGGGCCCAGACTGTCTTTCACACTAGGTCGAGGACCAAGTCTTTCTGCAAGTGTCAACCCACTTTCGCTTATCGGACCTAACTTCTTCCACACATCTGAAACCAAAGAGTAAGTCCTAGGAGTCGAGTTAGTCTCTGTTTTGGGCCTAGATGAAATCGGGGTCATCCCAGTAAATAATTCTCGGTTCTTCTCCCCTCTCTTATAGTATTTGTAATCAACGACTTCATCCTCGTAAAGTTTTCACCGGGACTTGAAAGAAGGTTCAATAGTCCACTGCAAATAAAAGGGTGACAACCAAGTAGAAGCAAATTGTAACACCCCCATCTACCAAGGAGCCTTAACAAGACCTTCCCTAGCAGATAAGGACGTTACCATCTCGGTTGCCCGACAATAGTAATAATCAAATGTCGATAAAAGAACAGTTATATTAATTTACAAGTGATATAAACAAAACAAAGATACAACTCGTGACTACTATCAACTATATAAAACTATCTCTGCCATGACTCGTGGTGGACTCGCCCCTCCGAGCACCCAGCTATGATCCAAACATCAACCAGATAAGACTGACTACTCACCATAGTGGAACAAGGCAGACACAACACAAGAAGGCAACACAACAACACCACACAAGGTCAGTAACTGAAGGAACAAAATACAAAAGCAGACACAACAAACACAGTATCACGCATATACCTCCTCCTCCAATCACCCACACATCTCTGATTGCCCGAAGGTCCAGTCCTGCCAGATTACCAATCGCAACCAGTAATCAACACCGCCGGTGGGGGACCACAGTCGTTCCCACCTAAGCCCCGCTCATCTCATCTGAGCGATAACCCATGTTCCTTAATGTGCACATCCCCTTCGGTGGCGGGTTCCACAGAGGGAGAATCAGGGGCGTGAAGCCACTCCCGCAAGTGACTCCACATAGCCGAGGGCGCACCTCGAGTACCACAAACAAACAATCACAATGACCAATCACAACCAATCCACAACACTATCAATGATACCAAAATCAATTGTACAATACAATCAACACACTAGACAATCAACAGTACTGAGTAGGAAAACCTGCCTTTAGCAAACCGCTGCGATTCCGCGCACGGCCACAAGACAACAAGCAACCACCATAACAACCTATAACAACCAGCATAACCATCTATTACTACTACCATAAACACAACTGAATCCAAGGGAGATGGTGATGATGATGATGACAACATACCTATACAAAGCAATCCGGCGTCAAGACCGCTACCCGACTCAAGCATCCCATCCCTATGGTGTAACCATTCTCAAAGGCCTCAAGGAGATGAACCATGGCGAAGGAGAAGTGATATGACGGCATCTAGGTTTTGGAGAGAAGAAGAAGAAATGATTTGAGTTTCACGATATCACGATATATAATTCCCCGCTGAACTCCCGTTACTCGATCGAGTAAACAACTTACTCGATCGAGTGGCCTCTACTCGATCGAGTGACTAAGCTATTCGATCGAGTAGCCTCCGCTAGATCGAGTAACCAAAACTTCAAAGGGTTATAACGTCACAAGGTTAGCTCGTAAGGTTTTCGAAGGTCTAGATTGGTGTCTAGGGCAATTAACGAAGGTCAGCGGGTCTCTAAAAGGACGGGTATTACAGTCTTCCCCCTTAAAAAGAACTTCGTCCCCAAAGTTCAGTTCATCCGCCCCCACGACATAAGGCAAAAAGGAACTAAGGCATCCTACAACTATCTATTCCGATAAGGACAAGTACAACCTTTCATGAATACCACCCCGATATGAATGTTCACCAACCATCATCATCATCTACCTTAGTACACACCACTCAACACGGCTTTTTAGCAAGTCATCAAACATAAATTACACACAAGAACAACCAACTCAACCATCACTTCCACTTATTTCTATCATTACACAAGTATAAACCAACACAACTGTCCGTTTACTCCTCCATCAATTATCTATCAACCACCATTAGTTATCAAACACCAAGATGTAGTAACTTATCAATCACTTATACAACAGACAAAATAACATTCATTTTTAAATTAATTCCTCTAAATAATTTGGGATATTCTCTCGTGTACCCCCGAACTTTTTCATTTTCTATGGTGTACCCCTCTTTTTTCGCAAAAAAACTTTGATCGACAATAATTCTCTGTTACGAGTTCAGAAAACGGTTATTTTTTTTCAAACCAATTATCTCGTCAAGGCCTTCAATTTGAAAAAAAAATTCGCCGCTTTTTGAACTCGTACCCGGTAGTTATGGTTGGTCAAAACTTTTTTAACGAATAAACTTTGACCGACCATAATTCCCGTCTACGAGTTGAGACGTCGGTGAATTTTTTTTCAAATGGAAGACCTCTTAAAGACGGTCAATTTGGAAAAAAAAAGTTTATCGTATTCTGAACTTGTAGCCCAGAGTTATTGACAGTCAAATTTTTTTTGCATGAAAAGAGGGGTATATCATAGAAAATGAAAAAGATGAGGGGTACACGAGAGAATATCCCAAATCATTTTCATTACTCAATCATGCAGCAATAACTCAATTACTTAACAACTTTGTGAACCATTACATGATGAATTTAATCAACAATTGCCAACAATTATACAACAATCACTAATAATTACTCAAACAACTACTCAAAATACTATGAGATTGTCATAATTTTGTCATTTTCTCATGCGACATTACTCTTCAACTCTTAAAAGGAACTTCGTTCCCGAAGTTCACCTTCAAGACAACTATAACTATTACACGAGACGTTAACTTTTATTCCATATTGACATTACGAACAATTATACTATACGTTGAGGCTCACAACGAACGTTGGACTTCCTTGTTATTGCATAGATATGAACTTTACATACTAAGACCATATGAAAAGTGGACAAGATAATTACACATTCTGGCATCTCGTTATTATACATGACATCGACTAAATTCTTATGCGGCATTACAAAACATGCAACAAAATTAAAACCACCATTCAACATGTTACCTGGGGCAATTTAATTTATGATCTCAACAAGGGTGAAATCACAAAACCATGTTTATATCGTAGAAACCGTACTTGAAACACAACAACGTGATCACCAACAATGACAAAGGAACATACTATTAATAAGATCCACAAGCATGAAGACCCAAACCAATTTTGAACGAAATAACCATCATATAGGGGCACTCGATCGAGCTGAGAAGTTACTCGATCGAGTTGACGTTACTCGATCGAGTTCATCAGCTACCTCGATTGAGTATGTCAAGTCCAGTGAGCATTCCTAACTCACATCCGCAGTTACTCGATCGAGTAAGGGGCACTCGGTCGAGTAGCCACAGGTCAAATTCTTCTAAATTGCTACGTTGCAACACCAAGTAAGCATATATAAGTCGGGAGTGTCATTTCCGACATTAACCACCTACATAACAAGTTCTAAAACATCCAAAATATGGCCTTATGGCCAAATACAAACCAAAGTATAACAAAATTACCAACCAACCAAGTACCTACTAACTACAAGTCCATGGAAACGAAGATAAAATAAAATAAACATCATCACTCCAAGGCCTGCTCCTCCATCTCCTCATCTCCACCTTCTCCTCCGGATGTGCCAGCTCCTCCTGTCCCCTCGCCTGTGGTAGCGCCTGTGCCTGCATCTGCTCCCACTCGCCACGGTGCCAAACAACCGAAGGGGTAGCTCTGGGGCTCCCCCCATGTAGTCGGATCCACACCAAAAGAGTGGAAGACTCGACTATCATCTCCAACACCTCTCCACCACTCCGGTTGGGCTGAGGCGGTCCCAATGCCCTACACGTAAGCCATCTCGTGTAGGTTTTGGAGCGTCAAAGTGGCAGATACCCTCTCTGTAAGCTCTCTCACCCGCATCTCGGGACTAAAGAATGAAGGGTAGCTGGGAAACTGATGTTGTGGAGGAACGGGCTGCTCTGGCTGGGTCTCAGCAACTCTCTCCCTCACCCGTCTCGGACCCCTCTCCACTCTAGGTTGCCGGTCCTCATGTCTAGCCTGATCCCTCTTAGTCGGCTCAGGCATCACCTCCAAAATAGTATCATCAATGAGGTAGTATTGTCGGACAGGAGCCTCATCATCATCATCGGAGTCCGATGCCACTACCGCCATTGTCAAGGGCTTAGTCACAGGGAGATGCACGGGGTCAGGTATCCTCATCCAGCTCATAACCCATACTCTCCAAGCCAACCCACCACCCTCCAAAGTTCTCAACCATTTCTGGTTGAGGAAATAGTCTCGGTCCAAGGTAGGCACAGATGGAGCCATAGGTGTAAGGGATGAGGAGGCCTCAAAGGTGGTCAACCGCTCGGCTAACCATGTGGCAATGGCACCACAACTCAATTACCGGGTCCCAGAGGTGGCCATCAAAGCTAGGCTAGCAGAGACTATGGTCGGGGCACTGTAAGAAACTCTCGGGCTCAGGTGGGGTTGAGATAGGCAACTAGCAACATCACCTCATGTGAGTTCAATTTACTCACGTCCTTTCGGTCGTAGAGCAGACAAGTCAAGGCACGAATAAAGATGTTCAAAGTGACATGTTGAACGTCATTTATCAACATGTTACTCGAAGTGGGGGCGTTCTTTTCGGTAAAACAAGGCATGTAACTACTAGCTTCATACTCAGTCGGGATATCCCTAAGGGATCCCTTCTCCGGTCGGGCAAGGCTAACATGGGTAGCAAACATGTCCATGGTCAAGAGGAAACTAGTGTTCATGAGACGAAACTGTACGATCTTAGCTGCCGCATCATAGGTGAAAGCGCTCATGAACTCCAAGGTCAAGAAGGAGTAGGAATGCTTCCTAAGGCGATACAAACCAGTCAAACCCAAGGTCTCAAATATATGCCTCACATCCGTCACTACCTTAAGGTCCTCCAAGATGGTGGTGTCGATACAACGAGTTGGTTTCATACGACGTTTCTGTAACTCGACAAAGGCATCTCTTTGCTTAAAATCAGCAAAGATAACGGTAGGATACTCGGGCATGGATGGAACAGTGGGTCCCTGACTCCCCTCACCAACCTCAGGCTCAGAAGCCCTTCTCCTCTTACTCTGATAGGTGCCAGTTGTAGGTCTTGGCATTTGTTTCAACACATATTTAGGCACACAAACTGACACTTACTTGAAGAAAATAAACTTTTCAAGTACACTTATAGAGGAAGAAACAACAATGCAAACCAGTTTTCACCAAAACAACCAATAATTTTTCAAAGCATGCTACCCCCACGACTCATAAAAGACGGTCTTATGGCTTTCAAATTACTAAAATTGTAACATCAATTAACAAATTAAGGTAGTAATCCTTTCAAAATAGTTTCACAAAAAGGTAACCATCATAAAGAATTAGGACGAATTTTCAGTTTGGGCACTTTTAAGACGGAGTTTTAAGACAAAATTTTGGGTAAAACTAATCAAAATCAACACCAAACATGATACCCACAACATACATTACTCAATTTTCCCCCTTCCATACTCAAAAGATAAACAAAAGTTCAATTCGCAACCCAAACCCTAGAAATTTCGGTCCACATATACTCCCATATTGATTCGATTTTTCTACCTCTAGCATCAATAATCAACAATCTAGAGCAATTATACCATATTACAACAATTATAAACAAAAATACATGAGTATAAATCGAATTTTTTCAGAAACTCCAACAATTTCATATGTTTCTAATTGATGAAAACAAAGAAAAAGATGAGCATTCTTACCTTGAATGATTAGCTAAAGAGTAGAACGAATTGATCAAGGAGAAAACAAGCAAATTAAGCACAAATCCACCAAGATTTTGAGAGAAAAAGAGTGATTAAAGAGAATTAGGGTTTAGAGTATGAAGAAAAAAGAGAAGAAAAAAGATTGGAAAGTATAAGAATCCCGTGTTATTACGGGTACTGTAGTGTTATTACGGGTACTGTAGCACTTACTCGATCGAGTAAGTAGGGTACTCGATCGAGTGGCCTCTACTCGATCGAGTTGGAGCTACTCGATCGAGTTCTCGCTGGCAGTTCCAACATTTTCGACCTAATAACTCTGATGCTTGTATTTTATATAAGGTTTTCACCCTATTTTTACACGCATTTCTATGTTATTTAGGTGGCATCTAGCTACAATTATCCCCCGAATAGTCTAATTTGATCTATCTTGTGTTAATTGCAGAAATGAGCCGGAGGGAACACAATCGAGCCTAAACTTGCCCCGTTTGCATGCATTTCGGATAAAGAAGAATCGGAGCCCGGATATTGATGCCTAAGGATATGTGAAGTGGTTACGGAAGATGCTTTGAGTGAACCTACGTTGATATGGTGTTGTTGCTTTCGATCGACCAGATTGGTTGTCAAAATCAGTCGATCGAGTCCCTTTGGACGAAGAAAGATCTCAATCGAGTGATTAGCTTACTCGATCGAGATGGGTGAATATGGAGTTCCTCGATCGAGCATGATTATTACTCGATCGAGAGGTTTGCTGAGTTTTGTTCTCGATCGAGTAGTTTATTTCTACTCGATCGAGAGCCTTTGTCTTTTATGCAATCTTTTTGGAAATTTTAATTTGTACCTTAGAATATATTAGAAGAGAGGAGGGAACGACAACATGACTTCTTTTCTCTATCTCATTCCTTCTCTTAGAACTTTACTCTCTAGACCTAATTAATCTATTGCTACTCTCTTGTATTCGGTATTCCTAATCTTTATTTCATTTAATTATTATTGCAATTTCATTCTTGTTTTCATCTCTTATTTTGATTTCTCTTTCTCCTTTCTCTTTGCTAATTAGTATGTTCAATTTATTTGTTGTTCTTTTTATTATTTCTTCAATATCTATAATGCATAGCTAATCCTCCTATGCTGGGACATAGGGGAGCCATGTTAATTAGGGGATTTATGAACAGGTGATTAGGGTTTGGTGCAAATTAGGTTTGTGTTGTTAATCATTGCATTTAATAGTGATTAGTTGTTTGAGTCGACGTATTTAGCTAATTGAATTGGTACACCTTGACCTAGATCGAGAGATTGGAAGGGGCAAGACCTGCAATGAACATTAGGGAATGCTAGAGAGGGTGAAAGCTAAGCTAGTAATGTTTTAGGGTGAATAGCGGACCGAGAGGACCTTTTAATTACCCTGCAGACCGAATTTATGCTGACCTGTGATCCTAGATTGGACTCCTAGAAAACCATGGTGAACCGACTGTCCTAGCTATCTCTCTTTATTTGTCACTTTCTCTAAAGTTTAATCCTTGTCTCTTTTGTTCTCTTCCCTTTACATCTCTGTAGTTTACAACTAAAACAATCAAAACTCCAAGAAACGGTTACTAGACAGACTCAGTTTAGCATACATTTTCCCATCTCCTTGTGGATTCGATACCCGACTGCCACTACTACATTTTATAGGGACCAGTTGGTTTTATTTTTGATAGGGTTGCGACAGCCGTGTCAAACTCCACAACTATATCGAGTAAGGTCTACTCGGTCATGTAGGCACTCATACTCGGTCGAGTAAGGTTAGGAACAAGGTCAAAAGTCACGAGTTCGGTTAACGATTCCTGCAAAACAACAACTCGTGTCGATACCAAGGTATATTTGGAACTCGCCACTGATTATTTCATCCAATTACAATACATTAATACTACTCAAATGTAACACGACTATGTCATCAGAACATTACACATATCCTTCCGTCTAATACCAATTATTAAGCAAAACAATTAAACTATAACATTGATTTATACATATGCACAATCAACACATTATTCCACGGTTACTTACGCACATACAAATTCAGTCATTCGATATATGATTACACTACACCAAACATCTATTTAGCAACATGATTACCACTTACTACTCAAGTTTGCTCAAAATTTCAAACATGTCACACCATTCATCAACCAAATATCTAACATAATTATGCCATGTCACAAGAATACGCAACAATATTCATCCATTGCATTCCCCAACATTACTTTGACAACTTTTATTAACTAGAACGCATATAAAGACTCACAACTCATTATCATCATCACATTATCCAATACTCGTATGTAACTCCTAGCACATACACCATCTTTACCACATCCACACACACACTTCCAACAATTCACAGCCCTTCACGGTTCATCATTACTATTTGCACACATTAGACATTACCATAGACTCCATCACAATTATTTCTAATCTACTTATCATACACATCTATGCACACAATTCCTGACTCAATATACCTACACTCGGTGTCTGGCTTAAGCATATTGGGGCCATGATTTTGAAATGAGGGCGCCTTCTCACCCAAAATCAAGCATCAGTCGGGGCTCCCAACATACATACACCAGGTTCAATTTATTAGACTCACTACGTTCATTGGGCTCATTAGTTACAGGTTCCAAAATCGTCGCTCTGATACCACTTTGTAACACCCCCATCTACCAAGGAGCCTTAACAAGACCTTCCCTAGTAGATAAGGACGTTACCATCTCGGTTGTCCGACAATAGTAATAATCAAATGTCGATAAAAGAACAGTTATATTAATTTACAAGTGATATAAACAAAACAAAGATACAACTCGTGACTACTATCAACTCTATAAAACTATCTCTGCCATGACTCGTGGTGGACTCGTCCCTCCGAGCACCCAGCTATGATCCAAACATAAACCAGCTAAGACTGACTACTCACCATAGTGGATCAAGGCAGGCACAACACAAGAAGGCAACACAACAACACCACATAAGCTCAGTAACTGAAGGAACAAAATACAAAAGCAGACACAACAAACACAGTATCACGCATACACATCCTCCTCCAATCACCCACACATCTCTGACTGCCCGAAGGTCCAGTCCTGCCAGATTACCAATCGCAACCAGTAATCAACACCGCCGGTGGGGGACCACAGTCGTTCCCAGCTAAGCCTCGCTCATCTCATCTGAGCGATAACCCATGTTCCTTAATGTGCACATCCCCTTCGGTGGCGGGTTCCACAGAGGGCGAATCAGGGGCGTGAAGCCACTCCCGCAAGGGCGCACCTCGAGTACCACAAACAAACAATCACAATGACCAATCACAACCAATCCACAGCACTATCAACGATACCAAAACCAATTGTATAATACAATAAACACACTAGACAATCAACAGTACTGAGTAGGAAAACCTGCCTTTAGCAAACCGCAGCGATTCCGCGCACGGCCACAAGACAACAAGCAACCACCATAACAACCTATAACAACCAGCATAACCATCTATTACCACTACCATAAACACAACTGAATCCAAGGGAGATGGTGATGATGATGATGACAACATACCTATACAAAGCAATCCGGTGTCAAGACCGCTACCCGACTCAAGCATCCCATCCCTATGGTGTAACCATTCTCAAAGGCCTCAAGGAGATGAACCATGGTGAAGGAGAAGTGATATGACGGCATCTAGGTTTTAGAGAGAAGGAGAAGAAATTATTTGAGTTTCACGATATCACGATATATAATTCCCCGCTGAACTCCCGTTACTCGATCGAGTAAACAACTTACTCGATCGAGTGGCCTCTACTCGATCGAGTTGCCTTTACTCGATCAAGTGACTAAGCTACTCGATCGAGTAGCCTCCACTAGATCGAGTAACTAAAACTTTAAAGGGTTATAATGTCACATGGTTAGCTCGTAAGGTTTCCGAAGGTCTAGATAGGTGTCTAGGGTCAGTCAACGGGTCTCTAAAAGGACGGGTATTATACAAATGGATCAAAAATATGCCAGATGGTCCTCCGAGTCCAGAACTCTAACCATGCATTACACCTGACGAGATTCACTCCTTGAACATGGCCGCGAACAGGCTCCACAGCGGGAATCCGTTGCCGACGACCGACCTATCAAAGAACACGGTCCGGATAGATATAGGCGGACCACGCCAAGCCTAAAAGAGTGAGATGTATGATTCTATCAGTTTTAGACAAACCAGTAACCGCAGTAAGGCGAAACCAGGGCAAAGCCCATCTAACATGTAACCTAGCATTGGCAGAAAGCCGCTGTCGCCAGAAAGGCTCCTTCTTCCTAGTTGGAAATTGACGATGATGAGAAGTAATGCTTCTCACTTCATATGAACCCGGAGCCTTTGGTGGATCAACCAACTCGAGTCTCTCACACAGCCACATATGTGAAAAGGACCGAAAGCGAATCAGGCTATAGGAAATGATGTCAAACCCCACTAAAAAGAAATGAGGTGCACAAAAAGAAAAAAGAAAAAAAAACGATAACGAAAAAAAAAAAAAAAAAAAAAACAAAAAGACATACTTGTAGAAGACATGTTGATCCAGTATGAGCAAGGTTCGGGTTGGCCTTTCAATCATCTAACCCAGCAATGATTTTAGCAAGAATGAGCCAAGCTGGGCTCCTATATTACTCCATTTATTCAACAATCTGAATGAACTTCGCTTTACCGTAACAGGTTGGTACCTCAATATGTCCTTCAAAAGCATAAAGATGAAGCATAATCAATCCAAAAGCCCTACGATGGAACGCCACGGGAATCAATGGGTCGTCAGCACGACCAAACATCTGAGCAATAGCGAGTAAGTTTACCCGTTCCCCATTAACAAAGGCACGAGCCTCATCCTATGACAAACCAAGGAAATCACAATACTTGTTAACCCATCCCCTCTGAAAGTCGGGAATAACGGGAGTTAGCTCGATTTTCCAACCTCGTAGAATGGCAATTTCTTCTGGAAAAGGACAAATCTCTCATTCTGGAAAAGCAAAAACATGATGGGTAGGATCCCATAATTTTAAGCATTCATCAAGAAAGACAGTTTCAGGCAAGACATGCCTTAACAGGACTAGTTGTTTCAATCCCGTACCAACAAGTATTTGGGAATCCAATCCTTTGAAATCAGAAGACCAAGATGACATGGTTTTTCGAAGAGAATTCATGCTTAGTGCAAGTTTTGTGAAGAAAATAAGAATAAGAAGTTATGATTTATCTCCTATTATGATTTCCTTATATAGGAAAAAGCAAGGAAAGAATTCCAGAGCTTTTAGAAAAGCTTCTACTTGATGCCCAAGTAACCGGCTGTGGGCCTCGGTGGCCCGTTCCTCCATACCTACCCTATCAACTTATGTTGATTTTCACATCAAAGTTCGTTGTCGTGGGCTTTACTTATGTTTCGCGGGCCAGAATGGCCAATCTACATTTTCTATCCCTAGCAAGTCCATGCTTGAATTGAAAAACCGTACACATTCACGGACCTTTTCTCATGTTCTGTTTACGAGTCAATCCCCGTGTCAGAAACTCGAAACATATTTGCTCATTGTCTTCCTATGAAATTTCAAAATGAAATGATCCCGGGCGAAGTCCATCTTCAAAATGAAACTCCAGCTCCGGGCGAAGCCCATTTTCAAATGTATGTTCCGGGTGAAGCCCGTTTTCAAATGTATGTTCTGGGTGAAACCCATTTTCAAATGTATGTTCCGGGTAAAGCCCATTTTCAAAATGAAGTAATGATTCCGGGCGACGTCCCTTTCCACCAGCAAACCGGGTCAGAAACCCAATGTTTTAGTTCGGGCCTTGAGCCCCTCCATGTTTGAGCTATGATTTCAGAAATTTTGGGCTAGCATTATGTGCTTTATGTTATGATATATATGTCCATGTTTAAGCAGGTACGCTTCAGTTAAGCACCCTAAAGTCAGAAACTTTAGACCCTATGCAACTGGAGGCTCTGTTCGCTCTCCGAGCTCCAGAGACCACCACAATGATGTATGGAAAAGTCTCCACCAAGTAAAAGTGATCCGTGTCGGGTTACTAAGACGACAATATTCCCCAGCAGAATGCAACTAGCGATATTACAACAATACTGCTCAAAGTTAGGCATCAGGAATTACAGCTCAAGTGAGCTACGATCATGAAAACTGTTAACTCTAGTGGGTGACAGTATGGGAGAAGTATCTCCAAAGTATGACGGCAACCTCCTTTCGGAAAGCTCCGTTTTGGGTATAGTTAGCAGAGTGCATACCATTAGCATTTGGGTATAGTTAGCGGAACGCATACCAGCAGCATTTGGGTATAGTTAGTAGAGTGCATACCAGCAGCATTTGGGTATAGTTAGTGGAACACATACCAGCAGCATTTGGGGATAGTTAGAAGAGTGCATACCAGTAGCATTTGGGAATAGTTAGCGGAACGCATACCAGCGGTATTTGGGTATAGTTAGCAGAATGCATACCAGCAGTATTTGAGTCGAGACAACAAAATGCCAAGACCAATGTTTGCCGAACTACGATGCGGATTTGATTCCATCATAACGGATACGTAGGCGCCTAAGGATAAGGCTCAATCTGCAATATATGCAAGTTTATGGGTCGATGACCAATGATGGTGATTTAACGCAACAGAAGCAAGAAGCAATCTCTAGCAAAGTTTCAGGTATGATCTCTTTGTATGGCTGACGAGCTTACATACGCGAGTCTAATGAACTCTAAACGACCCGCATAATCCTCAGGTCGAGAGGGACCTGGGGTATACTTTGATTTTCGCCTTGTCCAAGCCTCAGTCAAAGTGGGGGCTATGTAGATACCCGTATCCGTCGACAAAACACCTGAAGAGGTTTTATAATTTAAATAAAATTTAAATTATTTTGAAATAAATGAAATTTATTTCATCGGTTTTCATATTTTCAAGTTCATTTAAAATTTAAGCTTTTATAATTTATTTGAAAAATAAATTATCGTTCAAAATTTTTATTTAAATTTATTTTAAATGAGATTTTGACGGTTTTTCATGTTGTTATCGCTTTATTTAATTTGAAAAATTAGATTTTTCAAACGGTTTTTAACTCGATTTTTAAGACGGTTTTTAGCTCGTTTTTGAACGGGCTTTGGCACGAGTTTCGAGGCTTGCTCTCACACGACTCATCCCCCCCACACGTCCTGAGTTCGAACCCCCATAACAACACCCTTTCCCTTCCCCTTTTCCTTGCCAAACCCGACACCAAACCCCCCTTCTCCCCTCTTTTTTGCCTAAGCCCAACCAACACCAATACCACCCAAACTATCACCCTAGCCCAGCCAACACCACACTCTCATCTTACCCATTAACCCAACACTCAACCCAACCCATGACCTCATCCAAACCCGTACCAAAACCCGTACCCAACCCGCACACGAGCCCCTGTTTTGCCGCATCAAAACAGGGTACAAACCCGAGCTCCTTTCGAGCTCAATCCAACCCTACTCCTTCCCTATCTCTTCCTTTCTTGTTCATTAAGTATACAAGATATTTTCCACCCATAACCAGCTCATACAATCCTACCAAAACCAAAACCTAATCTTCCCAAAACTCTATCTTTCCAAAACCATTTTATCTCTTCCACCTTCTATCTCTCCTCAAATTCCTTCCCTCTTCCACAAGCCAACCATATACCTGCTAACTAACCAAACCCTAGCTCCCATACCTCATTTCTTATATAAACAAAGCCATCACACTCCAAAAAATAGGACGGAAAAAGAGAGAGCCACACACACGGTTTTGAGAGCTCGAAACCCTTGCAAATCACCATCAATCTCACATTCAAAAGCAATCTTAAACTCCTCTCTAACACAGAAACAAAGCATAAGGTTCATACAAAGGATTAGACGAACATTAGAGCATCGATTTGCTCTCTTGTTCGTGTCTTCCCGCGTTTTGGATAGCTACTGTTCTCATCCGTTTTTCTTTGTCTTAAAATCATTTTCGCTTCTGTTTCTTGCTAATTTTTGAATCTTTGTCCTTCAAGGATTTCAGAACATCTTTCGGATTTAGATTTGAGCAAGAAACAAAGTCACAATCTCCATTTTAAAATCGTTGTACGAAGTACAACATAAACCGCGTTTTTAGAACTCGTGTGGACAGCACCTGTTTTCACTCATTCTTCATCATTTCAAATTATGTTTTGCTTCTGTTTTTTGCTAAAGTTCGAATCTTTGGAGTCTAAGGATTCCATAACACCTTTCGGATTCAGATTTGAGTAAGAAACGAAGTCACAATCTTCATTTGAAAATCGCTGCACAAAGTGCCTTTTACGCGAGAAAATTGTTTTGTTTTTGGAAATTGATTTTGTTAAATTGTTTCGACACTTGTTTTAAAATCGTCGAAGACGCGCCTTCGTAGCAAAGCTTGCATACGGGATACCGAGTGGTGTCCAAGCCTTTTACATGGACACCACTCGGGATATCGTATGCAAGCTTTGCTACGATAGCGCGTCTTCGACGATTGTAGACAAGTTTCGAAAAAATTTAACAAAATCAACTTCGAAAAACAAAACAATTTTCTCGCGTAAAAGGCACTTCGTGCGACGATTTTCAAATGAAGATTGTGACTTCGTTTCTTACTCAAATCTGAATCCGAAAGATGTTCTGGAATCCTTAGACTCCAAAGATTCAAAAATTATAAAAACAAAAAAATAGAAGCAAAAAGCACTTTGAAATGATTAAAAACGAGTGAAAACAGGTGCTGTCCACAGGGGTTCTAAAAACGCGATTTTTGTTGTACTTCGTACAACGATTTTCAAACGAAGATTGTGACTTCGTTTCTTGCTCAAATATGAATCCATAAGATGTTCTGTAATTCTTGAAGGACAAAGATTCAAACTTTAGCAAGAAACAGAAGTGAAAATGGTTTTAAGACAAAGAAAAACGGACGAGAACAGTAGCTGCCCAAACCGCGGGAAGACACGAACAAGAGAGCAAATCGATGCTCTAATGTTCGTCTAATTCTTTGTATGAACCTTATGCTTTGTTTCTGGATTGGAGAGGAGTTTAGGGTTTCTTTTGAACGTGAGATTGATGGTGATTTGCCTAGGGTTTCGAGCTCTCAAAACCGTGCGTGTGGTTCTCTTTTTTTGTCCTCTTTCTCTTGTTTTTGACATTTTTCTTATGTATGAAGAAGAATGAATGCTAGGGTTCAGTATTTTAGCTGGTAGGGAGTTGGTTTATGGAAGGATTTGAGAATTTGGTTGAGATATGGAGCTTGGAAAGATATGGCTTCGGTTTTGGAAAGGATATGATTTGGGAGATTGTGTAGCTGGTTATGGGAGGTGGAAAATATATCTTATGATTGAGGAACAAGAAAGGGAATATAAGGAATGGAGTAGGGTTCGAAAAAGGGAGGAAAGGGGAGCTCGGGAGCCCCTGTTTTGCGCAGCAAAACAGGGTACGGGTTTGGGTTTGTGGGTGCGGGTTTGGCTGGGTTTGGACGTGGGCATAGGTTGGATTGAGTGTTGGGTTAACGGGTAAGGTGATGGTGGGGTGTTGGACGGGTTAGGTGATGGTTTGGGTGGTGTTTTGGTTGGTGTTGGGCTCGGGTAAAAAACAGATGAGAAAGGGGAGTTTGTGCGGGTTTTGGGAAGGAAAAAAGGAAGGGAAGGGTAGGTGTTGGTGGGGTTTGAACCCAGGACTTGTGGAGATGGGGTATGGGTAAAAGCATACCTCAAAACTGGTGCAAAAATCCGTCCAAAAATCGAGCTAAAAACCGTTTTAAAATTGAGTTAAAAACCACTTGAAAAATCTAATTTTTCAAATTAAATAAAGCGATAAAAACACGAAAAACCGTCACAATCTCATTTCAAATAAATTTAAATAAAAACTTTGAACGATAATTTATTTTTCAAATAAATTATAAAAGCTTAAATTTTAAATGAACTTGAAAATATAAAAACTGATGAAATAAATTGTATTTATTTCAAAATAATTTAAATTTCATTTAAATTATAAAACCGTCAAACAACGCTTGTCCCGCATCACTTAAACGAAATCCGCTAACGAGAGGTGTAAGTAAACAGATGTCATATCATCGGGTTTTTTTTTTTCGGGATTTCTGCAAATTCCAATATCGACGGATACGAGTATCTACAATTACCATCATGCTAAGTCACATTCGGGTGGATCTAATGGAGGCGGTTATGCAAGGTCTAGCTAGCGGAAATGGGGGAAGAGCCATGAGTGAAGGCGAGGGCTTAGGATGCTTAAATTGTGGTGGCATTGGCCACACAAGAAATAAGTGTACAAGCATCGGACGGGGGTCCAATAAAAGATTTGGGAAAGGGATCTCCTACCAAGCTTCTTCCCAAAGCATGGTGAGAAACCGCAAATCCGAATCGTGGGGCAACCAATGGAACCCAAACTCCAACTTCAATGGGGGGGGTATGGAAGAGGAAGCTTCAACCGAGGGGGGCCGTCTCAAAGTTCGAGCTACAATGGGAGCCAAGCTTCATAAGCTAGGCCGACTACTTTGGCAAGCACCGTAGTGGGAGAATTTGCGGATGTATTTCCGGAGGAGTTATGCCTGGATTACCTCCACCAAGAAAAGTAGAGTTAAGTGTGGACTTGAAACCGGGAGAGGGACCAATCTCTAAGTCCTCATACCGGATAGGCCCGAAAGAGTTGGAAGAATTGAAGAAGCAACTTTGTGAATTGGCAGATAAGGGGTACATTAGGCCAAGTGTTTCACCGTGGGGAGCATTGGTGCTATTTGTGAAGAAGAAAGACGGTAGTATTAGGTTGTGTATCGACTACTGAGAGTTGAATAATGTCACCATCAAGAACAAGTATCCGTTGCCAAGAATTGATGACCTATTTGATCAACTTAGCAGGGCCGGCGTGTTTTCCAAGATCTACTTAAGATCGGTGATAAGGCTAAAGTCGTATCACCTTAATCAAAGTAAACCTAAATTACTACTAACTAATAGCTAGCGGTAAGAAGGGTCGAATCCACAGAGAGGCGAGGTAATTATTCTAGTTTGTTAATATTTAAGTCTGTCTTTAAGTAACCAATTTTTGGGGGTTTGTTTGGTTTGATTTCTAACAGCTAATTGCAAAGTAAATAAAGGATGAATAACAATAATATCAAAGAGTCTAGAGATTGGGTTCACTAGATAGTCATCAAAGGGTAAGGTTTAATTCATTGATTGAGCAATTTATATTATTGAAAGTCATATGATCGGTCGATTCTAATATGTCTTTTTAGATCTAACTTAACATGCAATCGCTATTATTAAGTCGGTCTAATTCAATTATCGTGGCATATACTAGTCTTAACACTGTCGGTGATAATCCTAGTTTATGCAAGACTAATTAATCAATTTTGATCAGTAATTAATCAATTCTGATCAGTAATTAATCAACTAGATTTAAGACGATAATTAAACAACAATTAAAAGCAATTTAACAAACAATTCATAAGTAACCCCTTTTCTAACAACCTAGATCCCCTTTCACCCTAGATAAAATATTTAGCATACTAAAGGGAAGAACAATGATAGCAATGATGAGAAACATGATGAACAATAAAAGATGAATAACGATTGAATAATAATAATAATAATAATAATAATAATAATAATAATAATAATAATAATAATAATAATAATAATAATAATAATAATAATAATAATAATAATAATAATAATAATAATAATAATAATAATAATAATAATAATAATAATAATAATAATAATAATAATAATAATAATAATAATAATAATAATAATAATAATAATAATAATAATAATAATAATAATAATAATAATAATAATAATAATAATAATAATAATAATAATAATAATAATAATAATAATAATAATAATAATAATAACTGAGGAAAGATTAAAGAATACGGTAATAATGAAGAACAGGGTAAAAGATCCGAACAATAAACTAAACTAAGCTAAGCTAAGCTAAGAGTTTTTAGGGTTTTCGAAGTAAAATAAAAGCGTCCATAAACTAGGGTACAATATTAGGTATTTATAGTAAATCATAACCGACTTAAGGAAAATTGCGGAAAATATAGAATAAAGTGGTTCCTCGATCGAGCCCAGCTCCAGTTGATTGAGGAACTATCCCTTTTCAGCTCCTTTCTTCGTGTTTTCTTCTTAAGTTCTCTTCCTTCATTCTTATGGATTTCTGTGCCATGCTTTGTGTGTTCCTTCATGCCTACTCCGCGATGCCCATTTCATTCTTTTGCTCCTCAAATGCATCATTCCTGCATTAAACATCAAAAAGCGGAAGTACCGACATTCTAACATACAAGGCATGTAATTAATATAATTTAGCACGAAACCGTATCAAAAGCAATTAAGGGGAGGCATAAATATGTATATAATTATGACTCATCAAACGCCCCCAAACTATCTCTTTGCTTGTCCTCAAGCAAAGCATCACACAATTACAAAAGGCAATCATACAAATGGCGAATAAACAACTCAGAGCTAATATTGATACACATACAAATCCCAAGCTATCTATATCTGTAACAAAGCAATGACCAAATTGTACCAGTAAAACAAATTCAAAGGCACGGGTAATAGAAAATATAGCTCAAGTCTCATGTCACCATACTATAGACAAATGCCAAATACCTTTCGATCTTGCAAGACAAATTAGTCGGATTCTCGCGGATTCACTCATGCACTCATAAGTATATAGGGGTGAGTTATATGTGAAGTTAGAAAGAAGTAGAAACACTCACTCAACTTATGAAACATGCATGCAATAAGGGTGGCAAATGGGTTAAAGGGATAGAAATGGTTTGTGCCAAAGCACGTTATGGATATGTGGAGCTAAGACGGTAGCCGCGGCGCTAAACCAAAATCAAATCTTATAATAACAAATAAACCCAACTTAGAGAAATAATCTCAACTTTACAACACATGAGAGCGAATGAATTACTCTCTAAATATGCATTAGACTCTAACGACCATTCTCTTTATCCTTGACAAAACCAAATGAAGCAATCAATTTTCTTTTCTTTTTTCTTTCAATTCTCTTTTCGATTTTTTTCTTTCTTTTTTTTCTTTTCTTTTTCTTCATATTTTTATTTTTCCAACACAATTGCTTATAAAATTAAAGCTACTACCCACATGACATAAATGTCTCAATCCCAACCAAAGTAGCTAAAATAACGTGAAACTCAAGAAACTGCGACTGTCCCGAAAAGGTAGGCAAATTCTAGATTGTAGCTATGAAAATAGGATATGAAATGGCTACAAGGTTTCAAACGGGCTAAACAAAAGATAATGTAAGGCTTATTTGAATGGTAAGAATCGTCTATCCATATGTACTTAGTCAAATGAAAGCAATAAAAGTATCAAGAAATCAATGTCACACTTATGCAGTTTGATATTACATATTCCACAAGGAGAAACCACACTCAAGCCTAATTGACAAATGAGACCAGTTTATTGATGTTCTTGGCCTAGGAAGCTCTATAGACCTCGGAATTTAAGTAGTTTACCAACATAATTGTGTCAAATCTAATTAATATAAGGTATGTCAAATACAGTTAAGGGTTGAATTATGAGCTTTGTTTTCATGGATAACGGGTCAAAACAATATACATGGTTAACTATTTGGGATTCAAATGCAAAAACAATACAATTTAACATCATTGTTATTTAATTCACCAAGACTCGACCTAAAATAAAGTAAAAACATGTTTTTGTATTTTGAATTTTTTAAATTTTTATGGATTTTTGATATATAAATGCACACAACATAAAATAAGTCACACAACATAATTAAAGACTCCTCCCCCAAACCTAAATGTCACAGTGTCCTCACTGTGACGCCCACAACATAGCAATCACACAAAATTTTCAGCAACCTAAAGGACACAACTAACAAAAGGAATGGAAAAGAAATAGATAATACAATTAAAGAAGGTACAAGGGAAGAGAATACCAGGTAAGAGGGTAGAAATTCACCCAAACCAGCTGCAAAAATAGGGGAAAATAAACAACCGTGCAATTCCTATCATCGTTAGGCCACGAAATAAACCCAAAAACTTGGGTACTCAATCGAGCCCCATGTCACTCGATCGAGGAACCATGTGGCGAGGATAAATTCTGCATTTAAAACAAATGCACACACAAATCACAATTAATACAACTTAAAGCGCGTAACAGTAAATCAAAAAGTAGCGCATGTGCTACACACAAGCATAAGTAGCACCAATAAAAAGTCCAAGCAAAGAAAATAAATGACGAATAAAGTTCTTGCTCATCAAACTCAAAGTCTAATATAAAATATGAGCAATGTCCATCGTTCTTCAAGTCATCATCACTTGGTAGGAGATAAGTGTGGGAAATAATCTGTATACTTCCCTTTAACATAAAGGATTATAACGATATAATAAAGATGATCTATGGTCATAAAATAAAATACATAAGCATAAGTAAAAAGATTTAGAATTAACCTCGGGTCCTTGCAAAATTGGCCTAAGAACAATATCAAAATTAATATTCGCCTATTAGTTGCACCCAAGACGATCTAAGATATACCCTTTGATTATGCTAGAAATCAATCTAAAATTTTCTGTAAAATTTTATTGTCTTTGTGTTTTTTTGTGATGAGAAAAAGAAGGCTAGGTCAGAAAAAGAATTAGGTTAGAAATAATTCTCCACCTTTCTATTTATATAGACCGAAATCCGAAATCAATTAGGAAAGATTTATATCTCCTAATTTCGGCTAACATTGACCGAAATAAGGAATAGAATTTCCTTTTTTTTGGTCTTTCCAAAAATATATAAAGTGTGTTAAATTGTCATCTATTGAGGATCGAACCCATGACCTCTTGGCTTGTGTACCCTTACTATTACCACTATGACACATTCAAGTTGTTGATATTAAATACAACTGATTATATTTAACTACGAATTAACAGATTAATTCTTTCAAACAAACCTTATATATATTTAATTAAATATAACTTATTATATTTAATTTACGAATTGACAGTTAATTCGTCTCAACTTAATATTATTTAATTTTCATTAAATAATTATCTCATCAACACATTGACTAACTTTTTAGTCATTTTGGGCATCAATGTAATTATATTTCTATAACCACATTTCTCAAATACGTCCTATAGGTGTGACCTTTAGGGACCAGTTGATCACCGCCATCTGTATGATAATAACGTCAAACTTTCTAGCAAGCCAACCGTTATTAGGTAAACGTTAATCAACTGATTAAATATACGAAGTATACCCTTGTGAACCTGTAAGAGATTTACAAATGTTATCACACTAATTTGTGGAGGACACCAGCTCCAACAAACTCCCACTTGTCCTCACAAGTGTATGTGCGATAACCGATTCTCATATCCTTTAAACTTTCTCCCACTCAATGTAAAACAATTTGCAAATCCGAATTCACAAAGGTCGTATGTTACAAGCGATCAGTATCAAGAGTGGTTTTCCCGACTAGAGCGTAACTTAACTGATAAACGAATCAACATTCGAGCATGGCCATGCATTTCAGTTACAACTCCTCGAGTGGCCCTGAAAAATAACTATACCTAATAAGGGATGGATATTTTCCTCAACTCAAATCTTGCAGATGTAAACACAGTATGAAATGACCCAGAAAAAATCTACTTAGCCCCAGTTACGGTAGACCGTGAGAAAGAAACCAAAGTCACCCAAAAACTGCCTTAATCTCAAGAGACAGTTGATAGTCAAAAGAATCGACTCTAGGTACACAATAGATGTCCTATCCACGACCTGGCACCGAATGTTATAGAACATTTAGGACTCCATTACGTTGTCACAAATAAAAAATTGTCCTACGAGGTATCGTCATAATCTCATATCTGTGATCGATTAGTCAACCGTTTAACTTATGGCTCGTTGAACCCACCATCAATCAACTGCACAATATAATAGCCGGAGTTATCAGCTCACATTGGCGATTACGGACAAAAACAAATATAATGTAGTTCAGTTCACTTTGTGGCGTTCATTGTTGTCAGTACAATCCACATGAAAAACAAAATATTATATATATAAAACGATGAAGTTATAAATAATATATGAAAAAGATAATATATCAAATCCATAATCAAGTACTACAACTTAGGAACATATTTAATTCCCATGGAATTAACATGCCCTACATGCTTATCATAATTCAACAATTCAGTAGTAGAATCTGCTACAACACACTAAGAGTGAAGACGAACCCGGACTGAGATCTGTTTGGAAGCTAGCATCTGCACAGTTCCAGGTTGCGCATAGCTTAGTATCTCCTCCATAAGTCAATACCCAATCCATAGTCCTCCGTAGGTACCTGGATTCTTTTGGTACCGACTCGTCATACTCTATGCATATGCCATGTCTGGACGTGTGCATATCATGGCATACATGATCGATCCTATTGCAGATGCATAAGGAATACGACTCATGCGTTCAACCCTTTCAGGCGTCGTGGGTGATCGAGACTTACTCAATCGCATCCCGGACGTCATTGGAAGGTTCCCCTTCTTGGAGTTGGTCATGCTGAACCTCTCAAGAATCTTATCCAAATAAGACTCCTGACTAAGTGATAACATCCGTCGTGATCTATCTCGGTAGATACGGATTCCCAAAATGCGTTGTGCCTCACCCAGATCTTTCATCTGGAAATGGTTCTTCAACCATTCTTTAACCGAAGATAGGAGAGGAATGTCATTCCCAATCAAGAGTATGTCATCGACATACAATATCAAGAATACAATCTTGCTCCCACTCGACTTGATATACAAGCATGGTTCCTCGACCGATCGAGTGAAACCATACTCTTTTATCACTTGGTCGAAACGATGATTCCAACTCCGAGAAGCTTGCTTAAGTCCATAAATGGAACGCTTAAGCTTGCATACTTTCTTAGGATGCTCAGGATCTATGAAACCTTCGGGTTGCACCATGTACAACTCTTCCTCCAAATAACCGTTTAAGAAGGCGTTTTTCACATCCATTTGCCAAATATCATAATCATGAAATGCGGCAATCACTAAGATTATCCGAATGGAACGTAGCATGACTACAGGTGCAAAAATCTCATCATAATGCAATCCGTGCACTTGAGTGAAACCTTTTGCCACAAGTCGTGCCTTATAGATATCCGGTTGCGCGTCTACAAAACGCTTTATTTTGTAAAGTCATTTGCACTGTAGAGGTTTTACCTTATTAGGTAAATCAACTAGATCCCATATGTTATTCTCATACATGGAGTCCATCTCGGATTGCATGACTTCAAGTCATAGCTTTGAGTCGGAACAGGCCATAGCACCTTTATAGGTTGCGGGTTCATTACTTTCTAGAAGTAAAACATCATTCTCCTCGACCATACCAATGTATCTGTCCGTAGGATGAGAGTCTCTACCCGACCTCCTAGGTTCCTCAGGAATATTAACCGTATCATCAGTTGGAGGTACAGCTTCCTCCATCTGTTCCTCGGTTGTTGGTTCTGGAATCTCTGACAGCTCGAAGGTTCTATTACTCGACTTGTTCTCGAGAAATTCTTTCTCTAAGAACGTCGCACTAGCCGCAACAAATACTTGATGTTCGGTTGGCGAATAGAAGTAATGACCAAATGTTCCTTTTGGATAACCTATAAAGTATGTCTTGACTGATCGCGAGCCGAGCTTATCCTCGTGTCTCCACTTGACATAAGCCTCGCAGCCCCAAATCCGAATAAAGGACAAGTTAGGTACCGTTCCCTTCCACATTTCATATGGAGTCTTGTCGTGACTTTAGACGGACTTCGGTTAAGTATAAGAGCGGTGACAAAGAGCATAACCCCATAATGAATCGGCACTACCGTGTGACTCATCATGGATCGAACCATATCAAGTAAGGTTCGATTTCTCCGTTCGGACACACCATTTAATTGAGGTGTTCGGTGGAGTTAAGCGTAGAGCGATTCCACGAGTCTTTCGGTGTTGATCAAACTCATTTGAAAGATATTCGCCACCCCGATCTGAACGGAGTGCTTTAATCTTTCTACCCAGTTGGTTCTGTACCCTATTCTGGTATTCCTTAAATTTCTCAAAGGACTCACTTTTATGCTTCATTAAGTAGACATATCCGTATCTACTCAAATCGTCCGTGAAAGTGATAAAATATCTATAGCCATCTCTAGCGGTAATTGACATAGGTCCACATACGTCCGTATGTATGAGTCCTAATAGGTCACTAGCGCGCATTCCAACACCTTTGAAGGAAATTCGAGTCATCTTGCCAATGAGACATGATTCACACGTGCCATATGCAGAAAATCCGAATGAGGGAATAGTCCCATTATCGACGAGTTTCTTTACGCGTTTCTCATTTATGTGTCCCATTCGACAATGCCATAGATAGGTTTGATCTTTGTCACCAACCTTTAATTTCTTATTATTCATGTGTAATACTTCCGTGGTTTGATCTAAGATATAAATTTCATTCATGGAAACTGCTTTGCCATAAATCATTTCATTAAAAGAGAAAATACAACTATTATCCTTTATTGAAAATATAAAACCGCCTTTAGCAAGTACGGAAACAGAAATAATATTCTTAGATAAACTGGGTACATATTAACAGCTATTTAAAGATAACTCAAAACCACTAGGGAGTTGGATTACATATGTTCCCTTCGAGGCAGCAGCAACTCGTGCTCCATTCCCGACTCACAGGTCCACATCACCTTTTTCGAGAGGTATGATGTTCTTTAGGCCCTGCAAATGATTACACAGATGAGAACCACAACCAGTATCTAGTACCCAAGTTCCGAAACTTTCATGGTTAATCTCAATCATATGAATATAAGATGACATACCAACAGGAACGACGCGGCCTGCCTTGATGTCCTCACGGTAGACGGGACAATTCCTCCTCCAATGTCCAGTCTTGTGACAATGGTGGCACTCTATGTCACCGCCCTTGCTCTTTGTCTTACCCTGTGAGCCACTAGTCTCACCAGGCGCACTCTTACCGTTTCCTGGCTTTTTAAACTTTGGCTTACCTACAGCTAGGTCGCCATGAGCCTTGCCCTTACCTTTACCTTTGTTGTAAATTGTGAGAACATCCTGCTTCATGCTCCCACTCAATTTCATATCCTTCTCGGTCTGTACGAGAAGGGAGTGTAGCTCATGAGGACTCCTTTTCAAGTCATTCATATAGTAGTTCACCCTGAAAAGGGCAAAACTATCGTGAAGAGAATGAAGCATTCGGTCAATGACAATGCTCTCACTGATTTTACAATTCAGTGCCTCCAGTTTCTCGACATTCTCAATCATGTGAAGAATGTGTGGGCTAACCGGTTGGCCCTTCTGGAGTTTCGCATCAAAGAAGCGACAGGTATGCTCATATGTAACGATTCTCGGTGCCTTTGAGAACTCGTTGGTGAGCGTGGTGAAAATCTTGTTTGCACCTTGGGCAATGCAGCGTCTCTGCAAATTGGTTTCCATTGCAAAGATGAGTACGTTCTTTATCGCACCCGCTTCCATAACGAAATCACTATAAACGAGTGATTCGTTGACTCCGCATTTGGGCTGGGTTGACCGGTATTGGCTCGATTAAATACCCGAGCTTACCGTCAAAGCAATGGCAAGCATTCCGTAGTGCCGCCTCCCGATCCGCAAAATTGGACCCATCATTCTTGATCGAGTGGACGATTCATTTGGTCCATCAACATTTTTAGCCAGGACGAACGATCTAGTGTGGCACTAGGCATTGGGATTGCGTTATTTCCAGCCATTTGTTGTAACAGTATTATCGATAATAAACGTGTTCTACACTGTGAAAAATAATAAGCATGTGCATCGTTTTGATTTTAAGTCTAATGAACTAATGTCATAACGCGAAGACTCAAAACATTTATACAATTGACCTCCCTCAAGAATTATATAAATGACCCCAAGACTCAATTCTCTGCAAATTGATAAGCTAACCTTTTAGCTAATTCTACCGTTAGAATTCTTGGTCGATAAATTTCTGTAAATTCTATCTTTAGTCCATCATAATCACGAGAAACTCTTCGGACTATGATGTTGAGGTAAACTAAGTCAACACAACTACTTACCCAACGTAGAAGGGGTCATATTAGGCCTACCGACGAAGAAGGGACTCATAGATGTTTGCCCTTATAAAGACTAATCTCAATTTCCGTTTTAGAGGAAGATCCCATCAACTATTTTTAATTCATTTTAAGTGAACTATAATCTAGCAAGCGAGAATGATTTAAACTAAAGTGATGGCTTATAGACTGTGACATCTGCATGTCCATGAAAACTAACATACAACTATATGAGTCAATTTTCATGCATTTTAGTAGTAGGTGGTTTGGTTTTAGGCGGAATATGATGCAATTACTAGCAAGTGAATGAAAAGCAATAAAATGAAAAACGTAAAAAAAACCAGTAAAAGTCCTAGTGTGGCCTATCCTATCAAAATGAACAATAAATACAAGTTTGGAATCCATCCTTGGACCCGAGAAGCTTGTCTTGATGTTCCATCTTGATCCATGTAGCGGGAGTGAGCTTGAATCTTCATCTTTAGTCTTCTTTGAAATTACAATAAATAAAATTACATAATTGACCTATTAATTACATTCTAATTTCAAAACCCAAAACTAAAATAAAGGAGATTCGAGATCTCATAATTATATAAAAATTATGTTTCCTTCATTACGAAAACATAATTGACTAAGGCCACACTAAGTATTACAAATTACAACCGATTGCAAAATTAAATACGTAAATAAAATTCATTCATTCGATTCATTCAACATAATTAAAAGCATCAACTAAAATAAATTAAACATACATAATACAATACATTAATTATGTTGATTAATTTATCCAAACCACCTATTTAAATTAAATTAAGTGACAATTCCGCAATTTAATCACATTAATTTCATTTCAATCCATATTAAACTTGTAATATGAATTCTATCAGTCAAAATTTTAAACCGCTTTAAAATAACTCGGTATCTTTAAATTGTGAACCGATTCACAATAACTAATTGGCCAAAAATAAAAAAATAAAAAAAAAAACAAAAACCAATTAAAATTGGTTCGGCTGAAAAAATAAACAAAATTTTTTTTTATTATTTTTAACAGCTACTACACGGCTGATCATAAAAAAAACAGCCCCTTCCCCCTTTTTTTTTATTCGGCAATTAAGAAAAAAAACTTCCATAATTTTTTTCGGAAAAAAAATCTTTCCTTCTTTTCTTTTTTTTTTTCTGATTCGGTAATAGAGAAAAAAAAACTTAAAAACGTTTTTTTTTTCAAGGCATACCTAAAAAAAATTGAGCCGTCAAAATTATTTTCCTTTTGCGGCAAAAAGCCCTAATACAAAAATTGATGAAGAACAAAGTTTATAGTTGCTAATAGAACATGGTTTAGCAAATGAATTAACAATCATGATTAATCTTATATGCTAAAACTATATAGTAAAAACAAGTTCTTGTATCAATGACATGATGATACTATATTTATTTTAACTTAATCTGCATTAAATTAAAATCTACCAATTCTCATATGATTATTTTAACCGATTAAAACAATGATATGAGCTAAAGAAATTGGATATAAATCATCAAACAAAAGGAAAAACGAAAGAAGAAAAAAAACAGGCCGAAAGATAAAAAGACTCGGCCAAAAAAAATTTTTTTTTTTTTTTTTTTAGCCGAAAAAAAAACGAAACCCTAATTTTTTTTCTCGAAAATTAGGTTATAGTTTACATACAAATTTTATGAAAATCATCAAAACTAAAATCGTGACCTAGTGCTCTGATACCACTTGTAGGAAATAATCTGTATACTTCCCTTTAACATAAAGGATTATAACGATATAATAAAGATGATCTATGGTCATAAAATAAAATACATAAGCATAAGTAAAAAGATTTAGAATTAACCTCGGGTCCTTGCAAAATTGGCCTAAGAACAATATCAAAATTGATATTCGCCTATTAGTTGCACCCAAGACGATCTAAGATATACCCTTTGATTATGCTAGAAATCAATCTAAAATTTTCTGTAAAATTTTATTGTCTTTGTGTTTTTTTGTGATGAGAAAAAGGAGGCTAGGTCAGAAAAAAAAATTAGGTTAGAAATAATTCTCTACCTTTCTTTTTATATAGACCGAAATCCGAAATCAAATAGGAATAGGAAAGATTTATATCTCCTAATTTCGGCTAACATTGACCGAAATAAGGAATAGAATTTCCTTACTTTTGGTCTTTCCAAAAATATATAAAGTGTGTTAAATTGTCATCTAGTGAGGATCGAACCCATGACCTCTTGGCTTGTGTACCCTCACTATTACCACTATGACACATTCAACTTGTTGATATTAAATACAATTGATTATATTTAACTACGAATTAATGATTAATTCTTTCAAACAAACCTTATATATATTTAATTAAATATAACTTATTATATTTAATTTACGAATTGACAGTTAATTTGTCTCAACTTAATATTATTTAATTTTCATTAAATAATTATCTCATCAACACATTGACTAACTTTTTAGTCATTTTGGGCATCAATGTAATTATATTTCTATAACCACATTTCTCAAATACGTCCTATAGGTGTGACCTTTAGGGACCAGTTGATCACCGCCATCTGTATGATAATAACGTCAAACTTTCTAGCAAGCCAACCGTTATTAGGTAAACGTTAATCAACTGATTAAATATACGAAGTATACCCTTGGGAACCTGTAAGAGATTTACAAATGTTATCACACTAATTTGTGGAGGACACCAGCTCCAACAATAAGGCACTTCATCTGTCATAGGAGCTTCATCAAAAACTTTGACTGGCTCCTCTCTAAAAATCTCAGCTTCTAAAGCATCCAACTCGGCTTTTATGTCAACATTCTCATCACAGCTGTAAACCATCTTGGAAGGAGGATTATCTCCGTAGATCAGCTTGTCAATTTCATCCACTTCCTTGCTCCATGGATATGACGCAACAGCAGGGGCGTCAGGTGGATTCCTATCGAAACATAAAGCAAAGGAATCATGAATAGTAGGATTAAGAGCATTAATCATATAACAATAAGCTTTTAAATCAGGAGGACATTATGCTTTGTCAAGACCAAAAGTGACAGTATTATCTCCAATGTTGAACGTAAGACTCCCATGCCTAACATCTATAACCGCCCCTGTTGTATGTAAGAATGGTCATCCTAGAATGTTAGAAACAAGAGAATCTTCAGCTATATCTATCACTACAAATTCGACTGGAATGAAAAATTTCCCTATTCTCACTAGCACATCTTCTAAGATACCCATAAGGTGCTTAATAGACCTGTCAGCCAATTGAATAGTCATGTTAGTACATTTAAGCTTAGTCATGTTTAATTGATGGCAAATTTTATACGATATGACACTGACGCTTGCTCCTAAATCACATAAAGCATTGTCAATAGTTAAAGCCTATAGTACAAGGAATAGAAAAACTCCCTGGATACTTAAGCTTAGGTGGAGAATTGGCTTGTAATGCGGCGTAGCATTCATGAGTGAACGCGACAGTCTCCACTTCATCAAAAGACTGCTTCTTTGACAAAATTTCTCTCAAAAACTTAGCATAAGCCAGCATTTGAGTTACCAATTCAGTAAATGGCACTGTCACTTGAAGATTCTTTACTACCTCCATGAACCTCCCAAATTGTTGTTCAAGCTTAGATTTCTGCAATCGTTGAGGAAAAGGTAGTTGGATTTTGATTGGCTCAGCTTCTTTAGCTTTAGAAGTACGTTTGGAAGCATCATCGTCAGTTACAGGGGTACCTTGATCGAGTCCAGTGGTCACTCGATGATCAAGGAACCTATTTTTTTCCAATGCCGTAGCTCAAGCGAAAAACTACTGTCAGAGGGGGTGCCTCGATCGAGCCCTCGGTGTACTCGATCGAGTATGATAGTTCCTCGATCAATCCTGGGCTTGCTCGATCGAGGACACTCGTCAGTCCTTCTTTTTTCGTCTTTTCGCTTATCCCGTGTTTAATCTTTGCAAATTTCTTTCTCGTCATCGCTCAACTCGAGATTGCCCAATCCCTTAGGATGCATATAGGGAACTTCATCATCATTAATGGGCACGTCCGAACTTTGATAAGTAGTACCGCTCCTCAAATAAATAGCATTAACTTGCTCATGAGCTTGTTTACCTTAAGGAGGAAGGCCGGACTGTTTTGAAGAATTTTGAGCCGCCATTTGAGCAACTTGAGTATCCAACATCTTGTTGTGAGCCATGAGTTCGGAGATCTGAGCCATTTGCTTTTGTTGCATTGACAAATTTTGTTATAAGAGAGCTCTCAACTCTGCCATCTCATTATTTGGACCTTGAGGAGGAGGTTGAATTTGTTGAAAACCTCCTTGATTTTGCCGAACAAAATTCCCTTGTGGTTGGTTACTACGATTTGGAGGAATAATATAAGCACTTTACGGCGGAGCTTGAGCATACGTATTCTGGCTCCTTTTAGGGAAGAAGTTAGAATATGGAGTACCTTGCTTGAAAGATTGGAAGGCATGAACTTGCTCAATGGTACTCATACACTTGGCCGCAGTGTGGCCATCTTTCCCACATCTCTCACAGGACACTTCTTGTTGAACCATGTGAACTGTCTCTTGCTTACCCAAAGACTGAGTAGTCTTTAATTCGGCGATTTGAGTCGTTAAACCCTCCAGTTGTGCTGCAATGACATTATCTGAACCACTTCCTGTCTTGCTACCTCTGGGGTTACCATACTCAGCTGTGTGAGTAGCTATTTGATTAATCAACTTCTAAGCATTACCGTCATTAGTATTATCCTAGAATCTTCCATTATCAGCTGAATCAAGTAAGGCTCTATGATCGTCATATAACCCATTGTAAAATTGGTTGCAAAGAAACCAAATTTCGAAGCCGTGGTGGGGAACAGACTGAACTAGCTGTTTGAAATGAATCCAAGCTTCATTAAAGTCTTCGGTGGGACCTTGCTTAAAACTTGTAATCTGGCTTCTAAGAGCATTAGTTTTCTGTGGTGAAAAATACCTCTTGTAGAATGCAAGAGCTAATGAAGTCCAGTTAGTAATTGCGTCGATCTCCATATCCAAATCACGAAGCCACTCAGCTGCATCATCTCTTAAAGAGAAAGGAAACAAAGTCTGTTTGACTTGATCTTGAGTCACCCCAGCTGTCAAAGGAATAGAACAGCAATAAGTAACAAACTTCTCCATATGCTTTGCGGGGTCCTCTCCAGCTTTTCCTCCAAACATTTTCTCTCTACTAAGCTTATATAGGAAGGCTTGATCTCAAAGGTCCCTTTATCAGTGGTAGGGAGCTTGAAGCCTTTAGGAATAGAAGCAATCGTGGTTTCGGAATGACTTGCCAAGGTCGGCATCTTTGATGTTGTAGAAACCACAGGTGCAGAAATAAGTGCGCCCTCTTCAAAAGACGAATCTTCTGAAAAAGTATACTGCTCGTAATCAAGTGTACTCAAGTCTTCCACCTGACGTACTTCTCTCTGAAATTTTCGTCTGTACCAAAAAGTCTTTTCTGGTTCGGGATCAAAAGGTATAATCTTTAACCTGTTAGACCTGGGCATACATGAAAACAACAAGAAAATATCAAATTGTCTCAAGGAACTGATGCTCCCTGAGACAAAAGACAAAAATAAACAAAAACAAACAAGAAAATTGTTGTGTCCCCGGCAACGGCGCCAAATTTGATAAGGCTAAAGTCGTATCACCTTAATAAAAGTAAACCTAAATTACTACTAACTAATAGCTAGCGGTAAGAAGTATCGAATCCACAGAGAGGCAAGGTAATTATTCTAGTTTGTTAATATTTAAGTCTGTCTTTAAGTAACCAATTTTTTGGGGGTTTGTTTGGTTTGATTTCTAATAGCTAATTGCAAAGTAAATAAAGGATGAATAACAATAATATTAAAGAGTCTAGGGATTGGGTTCACTGGATAGTCATCAAAAGGTAAGGTTTAATTCATTGATTGAGCAATTTATATTATTGAAAGTCCTGTGATCGGTCGATTCTAATATGTCTTTTTAGATCTAACTTAACATCCAATCGCTATTATTAAGTCGGTCTAATTCAATTATCATTGCCTATACTAGTCTTAACCCTGTCGGTGATAATCCTAGTTTATGCAATACTAATTAATCAATTCTGATCAGTAATTAATCAACTAGATTTAATACGATAATTAAACAACAATTAAAAGCAATTTAACAATCAATTCATAAGTAACCTCTTTTCTAACAATCTAGATCCCCTTTTACCCTAGATAATATATTTAGCTACTCATACTAAAGGGAAGAACAATAATAGTAATGATGAGAAACATGATGAACAATAAAAGATAAATAACGATTGAATAATAATAATAAAAACTGAGGAAAGATTAAAGAATACCGTAATAATGAAGAACAAGGTAGAAGATCCGAAAAATAAAATAAACTAAACTAAACTAAAATAAGCTAAGAATTTTTAGGGTTTTCGAAGTAAAATAAAAGCGTCCATAAACTAGGGTACAATATTAGGTATTTATAATAAATCATAACCGACTTAAGGAAAATTGCGGGAAATATAGAATAAAGTGGTTCCTCGATCGAGCCCCATTGTACTCAATCAAGTCACCAAGTTCCTCGATCGAGCCCAGCTCCAGTTGATCGAGGAACCATCCCTTTTCAGCTCCTTTCTTCGTGTTTTCCTTCTTAACTTCTCTTCCCTCATTCTTATGGATTTCCGTGCCATGCTTCGTGTGTTCCTTCATGCCTACTCCGCGATGTCCATTTCATTCCTTTGCTCCTCAAATGCATCATTCCTATATTAAACATCAAAAAGCGGAAGTATCGATATTCTAACATAAAAGGCATGTAATTAATACTCTCTCCGTCCCGGTCATTTGTTATCTATTTCCATTTTGGGGTGTATCAGTGAATTGTTATCTATTTCTATTTTTGGTAAACTTTATATGTAAAAGGTAGTGTGGAAGTGGATTAAATAATATTATATTACTTTGTTAGACACCCACTTGCATTTTCTTGGTCTTTGTGCTAAATACAATAGATAACAAATGATCGAGACGGAGGGAGTATAATTTAGCACGAAAACCGTATCAAAAGCAATTAAGGGGAGGCATAAATATGTATATAATTATGACTCATTAATCGGACTACCATCAATTAAAGATCAAGGATGTGGATATTCCGAAAACCGCATTTCAATCAAGGTATAGACATTATGAATTTGTGGTGATGTCGTTCAGGTAGAAAAATGCCCTGGCCGTATTCATGGACCTCATGAATAGAGTATTTATTCCATACTTGGACAAGTTTGTGGTGGTGTTTATAGACGACATCTTGGTCTACTCTAAGACCAAATAAGAGCATGAAGAGCATTTGAGGACCGTGTTGCAAACGTTAAGGGATCATCAACTCTATGCCAAACTTAGCAAATGTGAATTTTGGTTGGAGAAGGTGGCTTTTTTAGGGAATTTGGTGTCAAAGGAGGGATTGTCCATGGATCTATGCAAAATAGAAGTCGTGTCAAAGTAGGAGGCACCAAAGAATGTTGCGTAAATAAGGAGCTTTCTTGGTATAGTCGGCTACTACTGAAGATTTGTGAAAGATTTCTCAAAGATTGCTAGGCCATTGACATCATTGATGAGGAAAGAAAATCTTTTCAAGTGGAACGGGAGTTGTGAAACGGCTTTCTTAACGCTGAAGAAGCGCCTAACCATGACTCCGGTGTTAGCTTTGTCGAAAGGAAGTGAGAATTTCAATGTTTGCACCGATGCTTCAAAGAATGGGTTGGGATGTGTGCTCATGCAAAATGGTAAAGTCATTGCGTATGCGTCGCAACAATTGAAGCCTTATGAGCAGAATCATCCGACACATGACCTAAAGTTGAGAGTCGTTGTATTTGTTTTAAATATATGGAGGCATTACCTTTATGGAGAAACCTTTAAGGTATTTTCCAACCATAAAAGTTTGAAATTCATTTACATCCAAAACGGAGTTGAACATGAGGCAAAGAAGATGGATAGAACTCATTGGGGACTATGACATGGAAATTGTATACCATGAAGGGATGGCTAATGTTGTAGCCGATGCTTTGGGTAGAAAGTCGGTTCACTCTTTGTGTACCGCTTTGTCCATGCTAAGACTAAAGGAAGAATTGAGAAAGATGGGTATTCACATGATCCGAAAGGGAGAGGCAATTGGTGACCTAACCTTAGAACCCGAATTATATGATGAAATCCGGGAGAAACAAGCAAGTGATTCCAAGATTCAAGAGTAGAAGGGAGCCTTGGAAAGGAGTGAAACTTAAAGGTTTGAGTTGCATGTGGACGGAAGTCTTAGGTTCAAAGGAAGATGGTGCATACCAAATGATTAGGAGCTTAAGAAGAAGATTATGGATGAAACCCATAATACACCTTACTCGGTGCATCCGGGTGGTGATAAGTTATACAAGGACCTCAAGAAGACGTTTTGGTGGTCAAATATAAAGAGAGAGGTGGCGGAATTTATGCCAAGATGCTTGATTTGTCAAAGGATAAAAGGGGAGCACAAAAGACAGTAAGGAAAGGTCAACCTCTAGATGTGCCAGAATGGAAGTGATAATCGATATCAATGGACTTCATTGTGGGATTGCCTAGGACTCAAAAGGGTAACAACATGATTTGGGTTATCGTGGATAGGCTTACTAAATCGGCTCACTTCATACCAATGAAGGATACTTCGAGCAAGGTGGAACTAGCTAATGCCTACCAGGAGAATGTGGTCAAGCTACATCAGTATACCAAAGGACATTATATCGGATCGGGATTCTAGATTTATCTCTAGATTTTGGCAAGAATTGCAAAGTTCAATGGGTACTCAATTGAAGATGAGTACGGCTCACCCGACGACAAATGGGCAAACGGCGAGAACTATCCAAACTCTAGAAGACATGTTGAGGGCTTGTGTAATGGAATTCGGGGGCACTTGGAAGGAAAGGCTAGATTCGATTTAACTTTTCTACAACAATAGCTACCAAGCAAGCATTAGCATTGCCCCATTCGAAGCTTTGTATGAGAGAAAGTGTCGAAGCCTGATATGTTGGGATGATAGCCCCGAAGCCATATTATTGGGACCCCAAATGATTTAAGACATGATAGACCAAGTACATGTAATCCGAGAAAAGATGAAAGAGGCACAAGATAGGCAAAAGAGTTATGCTGATTTGAGAAGAAGCGACATTGAATTCATGGTGGGAGACAAAGTTCTACTCAAGGTTTCTCCGATGAGGGGTGTGTTGAGGTTCGGGAAGAGAGGAAAATTGAGCCAAAAGTTCATCGGCCCGTAAGAGATATTAGATAGAGTCGCGGAAGTGTCCTACCGTTTAGCACTTCCCACGGCACTTGATCGTCTTCACAATGTATTTCATGTTTCCCAATTTCAGAAGTACATAAGTGATCCTTCTCATGTTCTAGAAGTGGAGACAATTGAATTGGACGACGCCTTAACCTATGTGGAGACTCCCAAGGAAATCTTGGACCGGAAAGGAAGGAAGACAAGGCATGGGGAAACTGTGTTGGTGAAGGTATTATGGTCTAATCACCAAACGGAAGAGGCTACGTGGGAAGCGGAGGAAGAAATAAAACAGCGGTATCCTCATCTCTTCGAGCAGGTAATGAGTCGGTTACACGATTATAACCTTGTTTTTAGAGGGGTGGAGCGTATTAAGCAAGTGCAAGTTTCTTCTTTTTCTAGTTAGTTTACTCCACCTTCATAGTCCTAATAGTCATTAGTTGTCTCGACCTATGTGAGTGTATAAGTGTCTTTAGTAGTAAAGACCTTCCTTGATGCGTAGTCAGGACATGGGTAGTAGTATTAGAAGTACCTTGTTTGACTCGGGTGTGAACTTTGGAGAAGAAGTTCGTTTTAATGGGGGGAGACTGTAATACCCCGTAATTTCTAAGGCTGCACTCGGCCGACTACTCGACCGAGTGGAACTCACTCGACCGAGTAACACCTGGTCATTTTGTACCGGCTTTTGGAATGAGTCACTCGGCCGAGTGGCTGGTGCACTCGACCGAGTGAAGGCTCACTCAACCGAGTGCCACCAAGCACTCGACCGAGTGACCTGTCGCTGTCCCTTATTTTGCGTGTAAGCATGATAGGTGGACCTTAGTCTTTTAAACGCTCTCTTTCAGATTTTCCTCCTTATTTCTCACCAAATCTTATCCTCATATCTCTCAAAATACCACAAAATACTCCCAAATCTTATCCTCAAAATTTCACCATACCTTTGAAGATTTGCTTCCTAATTCTTGTTCTCACTCATTTGTTTACACTTGAAGATAGTTGCTGAGACGGTATGCTCGATGTTTATACTTGAAGATACCAAACATGAAGATTTGCTTCCTAATTCTTGTTCTTGCTCGATGTTTACACTTAAATATTCCAATATACCTTTGAAGATAGTTGCTGAGACGGTCTGCTGTTGTGGTAGGTTTCCCTACACAACTCGTGCTAAATGCTTGTTGTTTTACATTAATATGTATTGGTGCTGGAATGGTTGCTAAACTGAATTATATAGTAGCAGTAAATATTGCAATGGTCTTATACTGAACCTTATTCTAAATTATTCTGAGTTATACTAAGTTATACCGTCTTATATTGAGCCTACTGCTATTATTTCATGTTGTGACGATTTTATACTGAGCTTATTTTGTGATAATAGAATGGTTGGAGTGGTTTTTCTCATTTATATTGTTGAGTTATACATATTTAAATATGAAAGTTGTGTTGGTTGCCAGCGGGGCAACAATTCTAGTGAGTTAAAGGTAGGTCAGTCTCAGTTGCGGTTGTGGACCTAAAGAATTAGAAGGCCAAGCACGGGGAAGTAGAAGCGTCGTGGTCCTGATGGTATTTACATGTGTTATAACTGAACAGTTCTAGGTGTATGCATTTATATTTGTTAGAGCATATGAGTATGAGTATGAGTACGAGCTAAAATGTTACAATACTGAATGGGCTTGTTGAAAATGACTGACGGAAGGCCGTGAGCCTCGAGGATATGGCCGAGAGACACGGCATTAGTGCGCAGGTTGTAAGGATCGTGTAGTACTGGGTTGCGTGGTCTATTGCAGGGATTATATTATAGTGTATTGTGTTTATTGCATTTTAATTATTATTATTATTATAATTAGCATGAGTTGACCGTGTTGTGTCTTGTGTAAATTGTCACCTATTTCCGGGGTGGCATGTCTTGATCCATTCAATGATTTCTGATTGAATGGGAAGCAGTATGATGAGCAGGTTCAAGTAGTAGTTGTATGTTGCTGTGCACGGGATGGGACACATGACGGAATGAATATCGAGTCTAGAGTTCTGCGTTTGGCCGTCACCTTAATCCATATTCATACTAGTTCGTTTTAAAGTTTAGTTGTATTTATTTCTTAACCCGTTGGAATAAGAATTCTGTAAAGAGGTTAAGACAGTTTATTCTTTAAGAAGCAAATTTATATATAAATTACTTGGTTTATTTTATTTTATTATCATTACCTTCGGAAACTAAGATGGTAATAGTCCTATTTAATCGGGATTGTCTGGCTAAAGGCTCTTTCTTAAATTGGGGTGTTACAAAGTGGTATCAGAGCGAACAATCCTAAGGCCTGATAAAAATGAACCCAATGAATTTAGGAAGAGTCTAAAATAAAATGAACCCGGGGAAGGAATTGAGAAGGAGCCCTCTTAAGAGATTGGGGAGATGTCCCTGGTTTGGCCCTTCCAGTTTTGAACCGGTCACTGCGATAAAAAGGTAAAGGATGGGTAGATACAGTGGATGATTATATGATAATTCGTTGTATATGGTGCGTAAGTATGAGGTATGGTATGTGACCGTGGAGCTTCGTATGTTATATGAAGCAAGTTGTGCCAGAAATCGGATACGAGGAGTATATGATGTGAAATTGTGTCTGAATAATGAGAACAGATTTGATGATGAAAGATTTTTGGAATGAGATTTCATGGTAGTGCAGTTTTTATCTATGACTTGAATAAATAAGTAATGATATGAATTTCATCATGCGTTTTCTGAATTGTGATTATAACTGTGTATGTATGTTAAGTATCTAGTATGATAGAACTGCATGAGAAAAGAATACTATGTGACTGGGTGAAGAGGCGATCGACCCGAACCTCATTCTGGGGGACTAAAAAACATGTGTTTAATCGTATTATGTTGTGACAAACATGTTGAGTGGTATAAGGAGTGACATAGCTTGGCTTATATGCATGAATTATGTGACACGATGCGCGTGTCGACTAATATATATATAGAATAAAAGCGGTTAAGTCTTTGTATTGTTTGCAAATATGATATTGAGTTAGCTACTTTGACTGTATGGAGTATGTTGGCATGTATCTGAGAGAGGCAAATTACGGTAGCATATAAGATCGCTAAGAATAAACGTTGGAAGCTCGATTTATTTCTCAGATTTTCCCCTTAATTGCTTTGGCAGCCATTTCCAATGTGCTTAATATCTATGAGTGAAATTTTAACGTGTGGTAGCCTTATGTGTTAGCTTTCGTTTGTCGTTCGTTTCATACTTAAACGATTTACGATTTAAGAGAAATGAATATTTTAGTGAACAGTGGTCAGAATGTTACTGCACAGTGCTAATTTCGACCCACAATCTTGTAAAATTTGTCATCGAAAATTTACCACGATACCCCTTATTTTGTCAGATTTCTCATGGTACCTCTACTTTTATGAATCTACCTATGGTACCCTTGAGATTCCATTTTTGTACTCATGGTACCCCTAATGTGACGACCTTTAAATGGACGTTAAGTTTTGATGATGTGGCAATAAATTAGTAATTAAAAATTATTAATAAATATGAAATAAAAATGGAAAGTAGGGGTACCAAGAGAAATCTGACAAAACTAAGGGGTACCATGGGAATTTTTTGTAATTTTTAATTACTTATTTATTGCCAAATCATCAAAACTTAGAGTCCATTTAACGACCGTTACATTAGAGAGTACCATGGGCACAAAAATGGAACATCAAGGGTACCGTAGGCATATTCTTAAAAGCAGGGGTACCATGAGAAATCTAACAAAATTAAGGGGTACCATGGGAAATTTTCGTTTAAGAAAAGTTAGCTAGTCGATCCCCTCAAATATGATCAACACATCTTATCTTTTAGTTGGTCCCTCTTGGGAGTTGTGACGAGTAATAATAGAGGAAATGTGACCATTTTATTATCAAAAGTAAAGCTGATAAACAATGATAAGACACGAAATTAACGAGTTTGGATTGAGACTTAATAACCCATTTATGTAAGTGGGTCGACATGAATACGACATGATATTTAATTGGGCCAGGTTTGGTTTGAGCTCTCTAAACACAAGCCTAACACGAATGACTTATTTAGTAAATTAATCCTAATTTTTCTCGATCATCCATCACATGAGGTCGTGTTTGAAAACGCAAAAATGATTTCGATTGTAAAAATCAAAATGTTTGAATTCAATTCCAAAAATCAATTTGGGAAACCAATGGAATTGGAATTGGAATCGGGCGGGACGAATATGGGTCGAGGTCTATTGTTTTTTTTTTTTTGGAAAAAAAATAAATATTGTCACGGGAAATATTTGAGATCGGAAAAAATATCATAAATAAAAATGTTGCGATGAAATTTACATAACAAAAAAAACATAAATAGTGATGGAATTACAATTAAAATGATTACTATATGGTAGAATTTGAGAGCCTCAAATTTTAACTATGTTGAAATTGATAAGGAATTGAGTCTAATTTCAATTCCAAATTTTAGAAGTTCCCAAACGCATGAAATGTCTCAATTACGGAATTCAATTCCAATTCAAGTTGGAATTGAATTCTGTAATTGAGACATTTCAAGCGTTTGGGAACTCCTAAAATTTGGAATTGAAATTAGACTCAATTCCTTACCAATTTCAAGTTATTTAAAATTTGGAGTTCTCAAATACCGACCATATACTAGTCATTTCAATTCCATCACTTTGTACATTTTATTTTGGGGCGCAAATTTCATCACAATATTATTATTTATGATATTTTTTTCTGATCGCAAATATTTTTCGAGGCAATATTTAATTTTTGCAAATATAAAACATTCAATGACCTCGACTCATATCCGTCTCGCCCAAGTTCAATTCCAATTCCATGGGTTTCCCAAACACAATTTTGGAATTGGATTTGGAATTGAATTAAAACATTGGAATTTCTATAATTAAGATCATGAAATTGAAATCAATTCCGTGTTTCCAAACACTACCTTAATGCATTTATACGTTTCAAAGATTGACATGACACGAAAACACAACACGAACCTAACACGAAAGTAACGAGTTAGGGTTGAGGCTTAACACTTATTTATGTCAGTGAGTCGACACGAACATGACACGAGATTTAATTGGGTATGGATTGGGTTGAAGGGTTTGTGACCCGTTTACATGTGATACGAACACGAACCTGACACGACCCGATATGTGAATGAATGAATCTACCACTAATATTATGACTACACACTTTCAAAACATAATAGCAGAATCTGTGGATTCGTAATGCAACTTTATTAGCATCTTATCATTGAAACACACCTTTGTAAGTATCACAAAACATGTTGTTACGTCGAAAAATCACCAATAAATGACCATTTAGCCAAGTCATGAGCTATTATACTTTTTAGAAATACAGAGAGTCATTGAAGTGGGAGAATTGGAATTAGGTTCAAAATGCGAATAATCAATTTATAAGAATTTTCACAATCCGATTGGTCCAACTATAATTCTAGCAACATTTTGTCGTAACCCAAGGCTAACTTGCAAAATTCATAATTAAATAATGACCCAACGAGATTAAATGAGGTTTATCAACTTAGAAACGTGATCGGTCCATTTCGTGTTCACAATTAAAGGTGTGGTCGTTGGGTCACGTCCGAATCAAAACACAATTTATAACTTCACAAACAACTCTACAATTAGTAAAGAGGCAAGTAAAGGTCGAATCCCAAGGGACGGGAATTGAAATGAGATTTCTATTGAAACTAGTGGTGTCTTAGGGATGTCACAAATTGGGTTGATGTAGAAGGTCACTAACTAAAATAGGAATGAAAATAAACTAGCAAGATTAATTAAAAGGGGTGTAAACAATTGATTAAAAGCACTAGGGTGTCATGGGATCATAGGGGAATCATGGGAATTAATCATACAAACATGTTCTCAAATTATAAGCAAGCAATTATTGTTGTGATGGATTGAGTTGGGTTATATCTTACAATCCTAGGAAAGTTTGGGTCCCGGAGCCGAATCGATTAGATTGTACAACACCTACAAGTCGACTTAATCTTCCCTACTCAACAACATGCATGGTGTAATGAGACTCGAGTTGGGTTATGTCTTACAAGTCTCATTGAAAAGATTGAAGATGATAGTAAATGCAAGGATTCATAGGCTTAGCATTTCATCAAATATAACATGTGCATGAGTTGAGATCAAAACAAGCAAGCAAATAAAACATGAAAGCATATTAATTTAAGCATGAATCATTCCCCATGTTGGTTTCCCCTAATCACCCATTAACCCTAGCTAAGAGACTACTCACTCATTATCATGTTGATCATGCTAGCAAGGTTGTCAATCATACCAACAATATGAAACATGATGAATAAATGAAAGTAATTAACAATAATTAAAAAGGGATTAAGAGAATTATACCTACTAATGATTCCAATAATAAAGCAAAGATAAAAGAAGTACTTGATGCTTGATTGAAAGGTTGTCAATCTCCCAACAATAACCCAAATAATCTTCAATTACCCAAAATAAAGGATGAACAAAAGAGAGATTAAGGAAATAAAACTTGTATTAGAACTTGATTAATTGTTGATTACAATACTAAAGAGAGATTTGATTGATATTAACTACTCTAATTATTGATAAGAAAAACATGCTCCTCTAATTAGACTAATGGGGTATTTATAGTGGAAATTAGGGAGGATGCATTAGGGTTAACTAAGGGCTAAACTAGTAATTACACTTTTTAGATTGAGCAGGGAGGAGCCGGTATTTTCCGAAGGAAGGGCTTCTTTCTTTTTTAACTTGGAGAAGAGGAAATTGCGCTGTGCTGGAATCCGTGCGTATTGGGGTCGGGACGGGCGGATTCTGGTGGTGGAAGACGGGAGGATTCGAGGGAATCCGGGCGGATTCTGGCGGTGCAATCCGAGCGTCTTTGGAGGAAACCGCTCGGATTGTGCTGTGAGGAGACGGGCGGATTGGAGACAATCCGCTCGGATTGTAGCTCAGCACAAATTCTTCTTCTTTTCTTCCCTTTTCTTCACGAAATCCTTGGGGATTTCCTTGGGGACTCAAGGATCCTTTCCCAACATTGCTCATCTACTATCATATGTACAAAGGCCTTCTAATCTTATCTCTCCTTGATGCTTGGTCATTGAATTCGTTCAATTTAGTCTTGTTTTGCCATGAAAATGCGATTCTTACTCCTTTCCTACCAAGGGATCAAAATCTCAAAGAATATGCAAAACAAAGAACTAAAGATAAGAAATGACCCAAATATGCACTAAAAAGCATGGGAACAAGGCTAATTCGGGGGCTAAATATGCGCTAATTATGGTCACATCAAATATCCCCAAACCGAACCTTTGCTCGTCCCGAGTAAAGAGGTGACAAAGACTAGGACCAATACTAACCTATCCTAATAATATAGCCGATATGAGACAATTAGCGGGTCTCACTCCGCCCCTTCAACTCACAACAAGACAACCATGAGGTAGGATGCCTTCTTGCAAGGCAAGGTGGGTCTTGCCAAAATGGCGACACATCCAAACATTAAGCGCACAAAATCACATAATGGATGCATCTACAAAAGAATAGCCACTTCCTCATCAAGTGGCGGAGGCACTAAAGAGGAACAAATTTAAGAGCATGTAATCCTTCACAAATACTAGTTCAACAAATTAATAAGGCTAAGAGGATGGCACTAAATCACCTCCAAATGGTGTTAAACTAGACTACTTTCGTCCTCAATTTCCAAATGCTTTCGTCAAGAGCGATCGGATGGTGGTGGAATGATGATCCCTATGATGCTAGTAGCATATGACATGACAAGTCTCAAATTCTCTACAAAAGTAAAGGTCATGGATCGTCCCAAGCTCGACCAAGTGGCTTGACAAAAAGGCTTTTTGGGAATGAAATGCTCAAATTTTTATTCACAACGGGTGGATATGACTATCATTCAAAATTGTCCTCATTTCACTTTCACATTTCAAAAATTTAAGATGGGGTTTGTCCCTTCCGGGCTAGTGTCCTTTGCTTTCGCCAATCGCTTATTAGGCAACCGGTTAACCTCTAGACAATAGCTTTTCGGGGTGATAGTCACTCTGTCTCTGGGCGGCCGAATTCACAACCGTGTGGGGGCCCAATTCAATGGATCCCGCACCAAACCACATCGAAGTGGTACGCCTCCATCAAAACAACTTAAATTTCTCAACATTCAACAATTCATAACATTTGAGGTTTCTTTGACATTAGATTATTTCCACATGACAAAATTCTTTGAAATGAGCACTTCAAGCTTATTGATAGAAAATATTTTTGGGTTGCCTTACCACAAGGTCAAACAAGGTCACCTAGACAAGTTAACCAAGTCCACATTGCATCACGGGGTTGGATAGGTGACTCACATGTAAACCCTTGACTAGGCTTTGGGTCATGGGTCAAAAGATACTAGTATGACACTAACTAGGGTGTTTTACAACCATTCTAGTAGACAAAGTCTTAAGTTGAACAAGTATTTGTAATGGCTTAGTTGCTCTTGTCAAAGTTCCTAAATAGGCATTTTTCAAAACATTTCTAACATGCAACTACATGCCATGATGCAACTAATATAAACATCCTAATGCAAGTGATTCTATCAACTAATATGACATATAAACTAAATGCAAGTCCTGAGTTCACATTGTTATACCACATCAATCAAAATAAAGCCACATAGTCATTAACATAAAGAGGAAAAAGGAGATTGGAAAGATCATACCATGCGGTCTTCAATATCCTCATGTCTCGGATGTGGCGTAGTCAATCAATGTGAACAAGGATAGAACAAACACAATATATACAAAACAATATATACACAAGACTACAAAGGGAAATAAACATGTTTTTGGGTTTTCAATTTTCAAATTTTTATGATTTTCGAAATTTTTCAATTTTTTTGGATTTTTGAATAAGAGTTAAATGTTAGAATTCCCATCCCCACACTAATATGGGCATTGTCCTCAATGGCCAAAATGATGGAAATTATGCAAAGATGATGCATGATTTCTATACTAAATGCAATCTATACTAAGCTACAGTACATGATGCATGGTTTTTGTTATGACGGAGAGGATAATTTAGATTACCTCCCGTTGTGTATGCATTAACTTCCCCAAACCGAGTGAGACACTATTGCTAATGTCCAAGGATGGGTGTAGTTCATGCACACACTATGCAATGCATGAAACTAATTTGTCATTTTGGATTTTGAAAATGGGAACAATAAAATGAGAACACCTCAATGGTACCGAGGTGTGAGTCCTCTATGGTGCTAGGACTACTCCAACAATGATCAAAATTATAATTAAAACAAAGAGAGAAATAGACAAACCATGAGAGGGTAGGAGCCTCCAAGGCTTGCTAATCTTCCATCATGTTATCACCATCACTTTCCTCATTAGAAGTGGTCACATTGCCACTTCCCTCGTCATTTGCTTCTTCACTTTCTTCCTCATCTTGCTCATCATCATCTTCACCATCCTTTTCTCCTTCTTCACTTGCTTCTTCATCAATGTTATCATCAACTTCTTCATTACCAACAACCTCATTGTCATCCGAAACGACCCTAGATGCACCCAGAAATAGGACTTCTCTATCCGCCCAACTAGGCAAAGGACATGATGGGTCAAGTAGTCCTTGCCTAGCTAAGTGTAGGAGGGTTGTATATTGAGCCAAGTAAGCATTTTTCCGATCCTCAAAGGCTTGCTTGTGCATTGCTTGCATGAGAAGAGTCACATAATCATTTCTAGCTTCAACTCCTTCTGGCTTGAACTCTTGATACTCAAAGGGGTAAGGTGGTATGACAATGGAAGAGAGGGCATTTCAAGTTCACCTTTTTGTTGTTGAATAATATACTCGGCCTCTTTAGAAAGGGGAAGTAGATAATTGGTTCGGTGGACGCTTAGACGACAAATCTTTGAAGGCAAGGTGAACGATCTAGCTTCACTAGTGAGCCATCCATACTTAGTGTCAAGTGGGTTATGAGCAACCCACTTGTACTTGTGTATCATAGTATATGCAAATCAACAAGATGACCACCCTCCTTTGCTTTATACTTGTTATCCTTATTGAAGTTTGGATCAAAGTACTTATCTAGGATAGTGACTAGGCCGCCATTGACAATAACGGTAGTGCCCTTCTTCCCACAATCAATGTTGAGCCATCTATCTACCAAGAGCCTCAAAGAATTGTAAGGCTTGGTGTGTACTCTTCCAATGTTCAAAGCCGATTCAAGGAGAATAAAATCAAGTTTGGTGAAATGGTTGGTATCTTTCCTTGCAATTATGGTGTTTCCCATGACCTTGTGCCATACTCTTATGCCCGGATGGTGGACTAAAAGAGCACGACTCGCATCAAAGTCCTCAAATTTCCTCCCGGAAATTGCCTCCCAAAGAGGGTCGGGGTCATACTTTCCATAATTCTTAAAATAACTCGGTTCATCACTAAGACCCAAAATTTCACTCAATTCCCTAAAGGAAATGCGTCTACTAACATTAGCTAGACGAAACTCGAGATTCTCCCTACTCTCAACTTTGGTGACTTTCAAAGAACTCAAAAATTCCAAGGTAAGGGAGGGGTATGTCAACTCTTTTGATTCAAACAACTTCTCTAACCCCATGGCTTTGAAAAAGGCTCTAGTTTGCTCAAGGACACCCAACTTTCCCAAGGTGTCTTCACAAATAAATTTGGTGGATTGAATTGATTTCCTAGCAAACTTGGCAAAAGTATCTCTATGGGTTTTGGAAATAAAAGTTACCTCCGGGTATTGCAAAAAGTTGATCGATTTCGGAGTAGAAGATGTTGTTGCTCCCATAGAAGGTTGTTGTTGTTGTTGCATTTCCAAGTTTGGTGTTGCTACCACCATAGCCAATGCTTTCTTTGCTTGAAGAGCCTTTTGCCTTTGTGAAAGTGCCTTTGGTGCCTTCGTTGCCTTTGTTGCTCCCTTAGTCCTTGCCATTGATGAATTAACCAAGAAAAGAATGAAAAATCTTCAATTTGTAGTGTACCCAAATCGATTTAAAGGTGAAAGGCTTTGCCTTTATGAATTCAAAAATCGACTCAAAGGTTGAAGATTTTGTGCTTGGTTTTGATTTTTATTTGAAGAAGGAGTGATTAATTTGTTGTTTAGAGGATGATTTGATTTGATTTTGGTGAATGTCGTTGAGGGATTTTGTTTTTGTGATGGAGAGGATGAGGGTTTTGATGTTTTGAAGTAGTGTTATGAATGAATGAATGAATGAATGAATGAAGGTGGGAGGGATTTTATAAAGACCGAAATTTTCGAACTGCAGGGGCAATCCGTGCGGATTCTGCCCAATACGGGCGGATTCTACACTTTCTGGGTTTGATAAAACTCGCCTAAAGACGGGCGGATTCAGAAGAAGACGCTCGGATTTTCTTGATACGGGACGGGCGGATTTGCCTGAAGACGGACGGATTTGAGTCCAGGAAATTTTTCCTGTTTTCCTTAGCAGAGAAGATGGGCGTCTTCTATCCAAGACGGACGGATTTCCAGAGACGGGCGGATTGCTGTTTAGGACGCCCGGATTCTCTTACAGTCAAAAATATTTCAAAATTGCATCTCATAGGGACGTGCGTCTTCAACCCAGTACGCTCGGATTACTGGAAAACGGGTGGATTCTCTTGAATCCGCTCGGATTGTACCCTTTTGTACCCGGATTCAGTTCCATCCGTGTACAATGCATTTCCCTTACCATTCTTCTATTCTTTCTTCATGTCTCGTGTTCGTCATTGTGGGGGCACTACTAGGCATGGATAGCCTAGGCAATTGTCATCCCCACACTAAGGTAAAGCACTACACATCAATTGAAATTGTTAGTCCCTCCCTCACTTCTCTCAAACATGACAATTATCTTGATTAAAGTAAATAAAATAAATCCAAAGATGACAAAATTGAAATACAAGAATTGAAATGCGAGTTAGGGGGTTAGAAATATTTACAAATGGTGGTTTAGGGAGGACTCCACCAAACTCTCATTCTTGATGAGATGTCAAGGGGGCATGTCCAAGATGTTGTTGATGTTGCTCAACACCTTGAAAAAGTAATCGAAAGCTTGTTCATTATTGTGGTAGAGGTCTTCAATAGACCTTGGCCCTTGTTGTTGGTCTTGATCGATGGCATTACCAATGTAGGGATTAAAAATCCCTTCAAATTCGTCGTCCCAAAGACCACAAACTTCATTAAGTTGATCATTGAAAATTTCTTGATTTGATGGAGACAACTCTCCCAAATTCTTCTCTTGGCCAATGAGGCCTTCTTCTTCTTCTTTGGTTGATTTTGATGAGCTTTGCAAGCTCTCCTTGTCGCAATTCACTTGCTCTTTGAATGGAGCATCTTCAATTTTCTTCTTCCATTGGAGTTCCGATTTCTTCCTTTCATCCTTTCGGTTATAATGATCAATCATGAAACATGGTTCATACAAACGAGGAGCTCTCATAGTCTTGTCAAGATTAAAGGTTATGCTTTCATCTCCCACTTCTAGAGTGAGCTCACCATGTTTCACATCAATCACCGCACCGCATGTGTGTAGGAAAGGTCTTCCTAGAATGATTGGAATGTTGGAATCTTCCTCCATATCAACAATGACAAAGTTCACCGGGATGAAAAACTTCCCAATTCGTACGGGGACATCTTCCCATATCCCTAATGGTGTCTTCGTCGATCTATCGGCCATTTGGAGTGTGATGTTGGTGCATTTAAGCTCTCCCATCCCCAACCTTTTACTCACCGAGTACGGCATGACACTCACACTAGCCCCTAGATCACATAAGGCTTTGTTGATCGTTGTGTCGCCAATGGTACACGGTATTGAGAAGCTTCCCGGATCCTTTAACTTTGGAGGTGAACTCCCTTGAAGTATTGCACTACTCACCTTAGTGAAGGCGATAGTCTCAAGCTTCCGGATCGACTTCTTCTTTGTGAGGATATCTTTCATGTATTTCGCATAGGCCGGCACGTGATTGATTAATTCCGTGAAAGGAATTGAGAATTCCAAATTCTTCACAATTTCCATGAACTTTCCAAGTTGATCATCAAATTTGGGCTTGGCTTGACGACTTGGAAAAGGAAGTCTAATCACAATAGGCTCCTTCTCCTTGACCTTGTCTTCATTTTTCTTTAAACTTTCTTCTTTTGATGATTCTCCATCTTTGGAGCTTTGCACAATTTCTTCCTTATCACTAGCTTCCAAAACTTCATCCTCAACTTGCTTCCTTGGTGCTTCATACCTTGTACCACTTCTCAAGTGAATGACACTAACCGTTTCATGTCTAGGAGGATTACTTTGAGGTGGTAATTGCCCCTTTTGTCTTTGTGAGCTTGAAGATGCTAGTTGAGTCAATTGTGTTTCCAACATCTTGGTGTGAGCTAGGATGTTGTTGATGGTGGTTTCCTTTGCTTGGCTATCTTTTTGCATTTGAGTGAAAAATTCTTGTTGATTCTTTTGCATTTGGAGGACCGCTTTTTGGACATCAAAGCCTTGGTCATTTTGGTGATTGTATGGATTTTGATTTTGGTAACCTTGGTTTTGATTGTAAAAGGGTCTTTGATTTTGGTTTCTCATGGGTGGTGGAGTGTATGTTGTTTGAAGGTTTTGAACATTTTGGCTTTTGTATGAGAGATTTGGATGGAATTTGGTGTTTTCATTGTAATAGTTGGAATAAGGGGTACCACTCTTGTATGCTTGGAAAGCATTCACTTGTTCATTTGTTCCCCTACATTCACCTTGGTCATGTCCCAAAGTTCCACAATTCTCACATATCCCACTTGGGATTGATGAGGATGCCGTCATGGCATTAACATGATGCTTTGGTGATTTTGAGACTTCTTCAAGTTTAGCCATAGCTTTTTCAAACTTCAAATTGATTGTGTCAATATGAGCACTAAGTTGAGCACCCAATTGAGTAACGGAGTCCACTTCATGCTTTCCTCCTCTAGTAGCCTTGCGAGGTCTACTATATTGTGAGTTATGGACCGCCATTTCCTCAATCTTGTTCCATGTTTGATTGTCATCAACTTCGGTGAACATTCCATTTGATCCCATGTTGAGAATGTTCCTTGAATCCTCATATAGACCATTCCAAAATTGTTGTACCAAGAACCATTCGCTAAGTCCATGGTGAGGACATGAGCGACAAATTCCCTTGAACCGCTCCCAAGCTTCATACAAAGATTCTTCATCCCTTTGCTTAAAACCCGTAATTTGAGCTCTTAGCATGTTAGTCTTCTCCGGTGGGTAGAATTTTTTGTAGAAGGCTAGAGCCAACTTCTTCCAAGAATCTATTCCGAGGGTGGCCTTGTCAAGGCCCTTTAACCATTGCTTCGCGGTGCCGATTAAAGAAAAAGGAAATAAGACCCATCTAATTTGGTCTTGAGTCACACCCGTTTGAGAGATTGCATCACAATAGTCGCAAAAGGTTTCCATATGAGAATGAGGGTTTTCACTAGGCATCCCCCCCAAATTGGCTCCTTTCAACTAATTGGATGAAGGCGGACTTGGCAATAAAATTTCCGGTTAGATGTTGCGGTGTAGGAGTACCATTTGGTAGGTTCTCCTCGGTGGGTACGGAGTGTGACGAGAATTTAGGCATTGTAGGTTGATTTTGTGAGGTATTGTGTAATGGGTTCTCCTCTCCTTCTATTGCGAAAGGATTGACGAACTCAATAGTTGGTTGAACAACTTCACTAATACCTCTAAAATTCCTCCTAACAAGTCTTCTATTGTGCGTCAAGGTTCTTTCGATTTCACGGTCAAAAGGTAACAAATCACCTTGTGACCTTCTAGACATGCAAAATATCAAACAACTCGAAAACAATTAGAACAAACCTTGAGGAGTTTTACTTCCCCAAGGCGAAGAAAGACACAACTAATAACAATAAAAAGGGAATCTAAATCAAACAAACACCGTCCCCGGCAACGGCGCCATTTTTGATCGGTCTGTTTCGTGTTCACAATTAAAGGTGTGGTCGTTGGGTCACGTCCGAATCAAAACACAATTTATAACTTCACAAAGAACTCTACAATTAGTAAAGAGGCAAGTAAAGGTCGGATCCCAAGGGACGGGAATTGAAATGAGATTTCTATTGAAACTAGTGGTGTCTTAGGGGTGTCACAAATTGGGTTGATGTAGAAGGTCACTAACTAAAATAGCAATGAAAATAAACTAGCAAGATGAATTAAAAGGGGTGTAAACAATTGATTAAAAGCACTAGGGTGTCATGGGATCATAGGGGAATCATGGGAATTAATCATACAAACACGTTCTCATATTATAAGCAAGCAATTATTGTTGTGATGGATTGAATTGGGTAATATCTTACAATCCTAGGAAAGTTTGGGTCCCGGAGCCGAATCGATTAGATTGTACAACACCTACAAGTCGACTTAATCTTCCCTACTCAACAACATGCATGGTCTAATGAGACTCGAGTTGGGTTATGTCTTTCAAGTCTCATTGAAAAGATAGAAGATGATAGTAAATGCAAGGATTCATAGGCTTAGCATTTCATCAAATATAACATGTGCATGAGTTGAGATCAAAACAAGCAAGCAAATAAAACATGAAAGCATATTAATTTAAGCATGAATCATTCCCCATATTGGTTTCCCCTAATCACCCATTAACCCTAGCTAAGAGACTACTCACTCATTATCATGTTGATCATGCTAGCAAGGTTGTCAATCATACCAACAATATGAAACATGATGAATAAATGAAAGTAATTAACAATAATTAAAAAGGGATTAAGAGAATTATACCTACTAATGATTCCAATAATAAAGCAAAGATAAAAGAAGTACTTGATGCTTGATTGAAAGGTTGTCAATCTCCCAACAATAACCCAAATAATCTTCAATTACCCAAAATAAAGGATGAACAAAAGAGAGATTAAGAAAATAAAACTTGTATTAGAACTTGATTAATTGTTGATTACAATACTAAAGAGAGATTTGATTGATATTAACTACTCTAATTATTGATAAGAAGAACATGCTCCTCTAATTAGACTAATGGGGTATTTATAGTGGAAATTAGGGAGGATGCATTAGGGTTAACTAAGGGCTAAACTAGTAATTACACTTTTTAGATTGAGCAGGGAGGAGCCGGTATTTTCCGAAGGAAGAGCTTCTTTCTTTTTAACTTGGAGAAGAGGAAATCGCGCTGTGCTGGAATCCGTGCGTATTGGGGTCGGGACGGGCGGATTCTGGTGGTGGAAGACGGGAGGATTCGAGGGAATCCGGGCGGATTCTGGCGGTGCAATCCGAGCGTCTTTGGAGGAAACCGCTCGGATTGTGCTGTGAGGAGACGGGCGGATTGGAGACAATCCGCTCGGATTGTAGCTCAGCACAAATTCTTCTTCTTTTCTTCCCTTTTCTTCACGAAATCCTTGGGGATTTCCTTGGGGACTCAAGGATCCTTTCCCAACATTGCTCATCTACTATCATATGTACAAAGGCCTTCTAATCTTGTCTCTCCTTGATGCTTGGTCATTGAATTCGATCAATTTAGTCTTGTTTTGCCATGAAAATGCAAGATTCTTACTCCTTTCCTACCAAGGGATCAAAATCTCAAAGAATATGCAAAACAAAGAACTAAAGATAAGAAATGACCCAAATATGCACTAAAAAGCATGGGAACAAGGGTAATTCGGGGGCTAAATATGCGCTAATTATGGTCACATCAAAACGCCCATGTGTCTACTGATCTATAGAGTTGGAATCAATCGTATGTATATTTTTAACGATAATTTCCCACCCCTCATTTTAATTTTCTACAAATGGTACCCTTTGTTTATCTTTTTCATTCCCAGAATACCCTTTTGACAAACTTTCGTCGTAACCCCGTCATTCGTATGATTTGTGACGCATTTTTTTGATAGCATAACATACTCAATTACTCATCTAATTATTCACAGAGTAAAGCGTTATGACGGAAGTTTGTCAAATGGGTATTCTGAGAATGGAAAATATAAACACAGAGGTACGATATGTAGAAATTTAAAATAAAAGATATCATTTATAATATACCAAAACTAGTTTTGGAGCCCGTGAAAATCACGGGATCTTAATAATTTATTGTTTTAATCGGCTTAAAGATTATGCAATACAAATGTTTTTCTTAACCAACAAATATTTAAGCGTTAGTTTAATTTCACTTTATTGATTAAATGAATTAGAGCTTTTACACCTGTAATTATAGATGGATAGTGAAAATAATTGCATATTTGATAAAAAAAAAAAGATGCTTAAGGTAACATTTTAAAATTATTGTGTATGTGTTGCAAGTACGAACTAAATTTTCAATACCTAATAATGGATATACTTGTATATTACAACAATTTTATATTCCCTCAATTTCAATGGATTTTATACTTTTAAAAAATTTCTGTCATATTTTAAAAATATGTAGAATGCCCTGTAACACCAAATAAGTAAAAAAATTGTGTCACATTATTTTCGCGTACAATAGATTTATAGAAAATAGTAAGAGAGTGAAGTAAAAGAGTATAACTTTAGAATTTCGAACAATTATTGGTAAAAATGAGCAAAATTAGTTATGCATCTTATGAATGACACACATAACAAATCTTTAGTCTATACAATATGTCACATAGGCGCTTCCACTTTGTTAAACCAAAAATATAAATAAATAAATATTCTTATACATTGTAAAAATAATTAGCTACAATTTAAAATATCTCCTTAAACTATATTGGCAAAAATGTCTAAGCTTACTGACTTACTCGTATAATCTTTTACACACTTTGAGTTATTTGATTTGTGACTAATTGAAGTCTTAACAAAAAAAAAATTAAGGAAAAAAGGTATTACGTGCAACAAAGATAAACTGGGTAGAATTCACAAACTTTTGACAAAAAATCTTCCAAGAATTGGCGGATGTAATAATGTCTTATGTGGCTTCATTGAGATTTATACTACTATATGTAATTATACATACTACATAGTATAAAAGGAGTACCTGTCAAAAAATAAAAAGTCAATGAAACTATAATAGTGAAATGTAAACTGAAACAATTAATTTAATTCTGTAGAATAAGATACAATTAAATAAGAATATAAAATATATTGTAGCTACGTAAAGTTGTTATAAAGTCAAGTTGAAATGATTAATTCAATTAGGATTTTATGTGAACCAAATAATTTTGAATTGAGTGTGGAACCTTAAAGATGAAAAATCTTCAAAACAAAATCTCAAAAGTGTTTAAGGTAGAGAAGTCGAAATATTGTGGTAATGCAAGTGATGATAATTGTAGACAAAAATATGACAATGTGTATAGGTAGTATAAATGAGGAGAGGGAAGCCAAAAAATCAACTAAGAAAGGATTTGGATGTCAATTTAGTAGAGTAAATTAATTATTAATTATTAATAGCAATAAAGATGAGGAAACTAAAAAGTTTATTGACATTTACATTCTTTTGTACAACATAAATTTTATTTTTATTTTCATTAATTATATGCATGTGACACATCACAATTCAAGATGACTTTTGATAGGAGACATTACTTAGTGAAATGCTTAGTTTTATCTTTTTAAAATATTGTATAGATTTTCCGTGAAAATCACGTGACTTCTCTAGCTTGTCATTAATAATTATTTGCTCACGTAATGTTTTTTTTGTTTTCTTATAGTGTCTTGATACTTACATCATTCTTTATTGTTTATTTGTTATTGTATCATGTTTATATTATTCTTATTTGTTATCTATAGCCAAATGATATTGTATTTACTCGACATTTAAATGATATTTTTTCCAGTTTATAACTTTATTAAAATGATGATATCATAAAAATAGTAATAAGTAACATCAACCATAGTTATATTTTATGTTTGAAAATAATAATTATATTGAAAAATTAAACTATTCTTCACTCATTTTCACTTAACCGTTGTAACATTTAATCAAATAAAAAAAAAAATTAAATGAGATGGATATAATAGATCGAGATAAAAAAAACATCGATATTACTGCAATATTCTCACTTCAAAAATTCAAAAATAAAAAAATATGTTACTATTTGATAGTCAAAGTACGAGCAAAATATAAATTTTATTCAATACATATGTAATATGTTGTTAATCCCAACAAATTAACTACACATTATTAATTAATGAATACATTAAAAAAAATTCCAAAACATTACATTGTTCTTAAGAATGTGTGAGACAAAAAAGTTAAGGGTACAATTTGGTCAAGCTTGAGTTTCATTCACCAAAGTTGGACATTCTTTCGCCACAATGGATGGTGATATATATATTCGATCATCGATCATCAATAATCTCAAGTGTCATCATCAACATTCGACAACACCAAAAACGAACAATACGATATAAATGCTTGTTAATTATACATTCTCTTTTCTTCTATTTTTCTCTTATCTCTTCATTTCTCGTTCATTTCACCACAAAAGAAAGATAGTTTTTTTTTAAAAAAAAGTTCAATCAAATGAAAACAAATAGGTAAGCTAGATTCTCATCTACTAATCTTATTTTATAGGTAAAATTTGTTGATGGTTTCATAATTATGGAATATGAAAAGTTTGGTATTAAAGAGGAATAAATTGTAATTATGAAATAGAGTAATGTTTGGAAGATGAAAGTTTACGTAGGATAAATGATTATAATATATTGATTACTACTTTATCTTTTTGTATTTTGTTTTTAATTTATTTTTTCATTAATTTTTGATCTAGCATATAATTGTAACTACTCAATCTAACATTTTTATGTTATTGTATAACTTGTATTACGTCACGTGTCTTTCTATTAGCTACTCAATCTAGGCTTTTTATATTATTGTATAGATTTCGAAAAAACAATTAATTTGGAATAAATTTTAAAGGATAATTAAACAATAAAAGTGGAATGGAGAAGGTCTCGTTTAAATTCACCATGAACACAAAATTATAAATATAATTATTTTAGTTTACTTACTAAATATATTGCTAAACAATGCAATTTGTTTTTTTTTTATAAAACCTTATCCTTTACGTGAAATAATTTCATGAACTAAATACATGGTATTACTACCCTTTTAAAATTCTATTATTAGCCTATAATTTCAGTTAAGTATTTACAAAATTTGTATTTAAATTACTTAAATTAAATTAATATTTATTTTCCAAATATTTTATATTTTCCTAATAACATATTTTGTATGATCTTCAATACTAATTTGTTGATTAATTAGTTCTGTAAAATTTTTTCTATATACAACAAAGTTATGGTATATTATTGTTTTTTTCTAGTAATAACAATAGTGAATTAATGCCTTTCAAAAAAAAAAAAAATAGTGAATTAGTGACAATACAATTTTTTTTAACTTCATTTATTCTTTTTCGTTCATAATTTCTTATATATTCAGTTTTTTTATTTCGAATACATATAATACTACTCCATATGAAATATCTTGAAATTATTAACTTATAATTAATGCGTATTTTTTTATTATAGTTTTTTTTAGTTAATTAAATTTAAAACTAATAGAATATGGATGGATTTTTAAAGAAAATAAGTGAATTAAATTAATGCAATATAATAATAAATTGATAGTGCATGTCATATTAGTTTGCCAAGTCATATTGTTATTGTGTATGTGGCTTTTTTTCATCCTATGTGACATTGTCTATGTGGCATTTTTAGGCTAGTCTTTTAATAGTATTTTATACATTCGAGGATACCATGTAAAATTTCTATTCCTGAAAAAAAAAAAAAAAAAAAAAAAAAAAAAAAAAAATGGAAGACCATGGTAGTCTATAGTCTACATAGTTGAAGCACAGTAGTACTGAGTCAACTGTCTACATTATATACTCGTCTTTTTGTTCCATTTCCTTGTTTTTCTTCAGTCATCCATCCTTTCTCTCTCTTCTTTCTCTCTCTAAGTCGTCTCTTCTTCTTGACCCCAACAAACAATTCATCATCATCATCATCATCAATTCATTACCTACAATTCTTCTGATTATCTTCCTTTGTTAAATAAATAATTCCATCGCTTCCACTTATAATCATTTCATATAATTTAATCTTAATTTGGTCAAACCACGCGTTTTTGTTTTGTCGCAATCACTTCACCATCTTCATTTCAGATCATATTATTCCACCTCTGATTACCCTTTTTTCATGTTTTAATTTGGTAATTATAATCTTTTTTCACCTTTCATCTGGGTGGTGGTTGTTTTTTGTTCACTGTAACCTGATTTTTTCGCGTTTTTCATACGTTTGTTCAATATATGTAAGGTTTACGAGTAGTTAATTCGTTGATTAGTTAATTAATGTTTGTTTGTGGTTGATTAAGTGTGTAAATAGATAGGCTTTGAAGTGAGATAACATTTAGGGTTTCGATTATGAGCTCAATCCTTTGTTTTTCACTCTTAGTTCTTATGTTTGTTTAATTCCATTTGTTGCCGTCCTTGTCTTCCGAAAACAGCCTATTTGTGTTGCTAACACGGGGTACAGGGGTAAGGCTCCTTGCATTCCGACCTGTCCTTGCCCCGTAATCTGCTCTAGTATCTCTTCTTGCTCTTGCTCCCGTTCTTTTTGTTGTTGTATTGGTAGACTCCTGAGAAATACAATGGAAGTTACATAAATACTCGCTCCGTCCCGGTCATTTGTTTAGCTATTCCATTTGTGGGTGTTTCAGTTAATTGTTTACCTCTTTATTTTTGGGATGCCTTTGATGGGCAATTTGATCCCTCACACTCAATTTGGTCCACTTGTCACCCAATAATAGTTCTTTGATTTTCCCATTTTCATGGTTATATATATATATATATATATCTTATAACTATGGTAGCTTAACTCTCGATGTTGTTTAAATATAGTGCTCTCTCCCTTCGGCTTATGTTGTACCCTTTAATTAGAGGCTAGATTCTCATTGATACTATATTACCCCTGCCAGTTATTTCTCCAGAAATAGAAAGGCGGCAATTATTTTGGGATGGATAAAAAAGGAAATGAGGACAAACATAGGATGGAGAGGGAGTATAGCATGACTGTTTAATTGAATTGTCTTTACACTTACGCTGGCGTAAGATCTATTTACTATTGATATGGTAGAACTAGTTAGCTTTGTGCTTTACTTCTCTGCCATCTTTGGTTTGTGATTGAAGAATCTTTTAATTACAACATGTTTCCATGTAGTGGTGCAGTTTACGGGAATGATGGGCATGAACAACAATGAAGGAAAATTCTACGACTTCTATCAAAAGCTTGGTGACAATTCCAACATGTCCATTGATAGCTATGCAAGCTTGCAGGCTAGTAATGGCGGGGGTTCTGTTACAATGTCTGTGGATAACAGTAGTGTGGGGTCAAATGATTCACACACTCGAATGTTAGATCACCAAGGATTGAAACGTGTCAATATTAACTATTCTGTTGCTGCGAGTGTTAATCATAATAGGGGCAGAGTCACACATGCTCTAAGTGACGATGCACTTGCACAAGCTCTTATGGATCCTAATTTCCCAACTGAAGGCCTCCAGAATTTTGAGGAGTGGACCATTGACTTGAGAAAGCTTTACATGGGGGATGCATTTGCACAGGGGGCTTTTGGAAAACTCTATAGGGGAACTTATGAAGGTGAGGAGGTTGCCATAAAGATTTTGGAGAGGCCTGAGAATGATCAGGAACGGGCCCAGTCAATGGAGCAACAATTTCAGCAAGAAGTTATGATGCTTGCTACGTTGAAGCATTCAAACATTGTTAGGTTTATTGGAGCTTGTCGCAAACCTATGGTTTGGTGCATTGTTACTGAATATGCAAAGGGTGGTTCAGTTCGTCAGTTCTTGACAAATAGGCGCAATCGTTCGGTTCCTCTAAAATCAGCAGTTAAGCAAGCTCTGAATGTTGCTAGAGGGATGGAGTATGTTCATGGCCTTGGATTCATTCACAGAGATTTAAAATCTGATAATCTTTTGATTTTTGCTGATAAATCTATCAAAATTGCGGACTTCGGAGTCGCCAGGATTGAAGTTCAGACTGAAGGGATGACTCCAGAAACTGGGACTTACCGTTGGATGGCTCCGTATGATTCTTTTCTCTAATTTAAGGTTCCTGCTGTGCTTTCATATGCTAGAGACAAGTATACCTCTGATTTTTTCTAAAAATTGAATTACCACTGCATTTCTATCTTAGATATATTCATCTCTATCTTGGCACTAATTCTGGGTTGTAGATAACATAGTACATGTTTTCCTCTTGATTTACCTCACATGCATCTCGCTTATTAAATATCTTCTGAGCTCACATTTAAAATGTCTTTCTCAATTTTTGCGTCCTTTTCTTTTCTTCCCTTCAGGCTTCACCTATTTTGCTTTGTTTACAGTTTTAGTATTTGCTTTGCCTTTTTTTCGCTCTTTCACAATTATCCCACCTTATATTTACCTCATATTGACAGCCCCGTACTTTCAATTTTATGATGTGATATAGTTTGGTTGAAAGATTTCTTGCCTGCTCAGTGTTTGCATAAGGCCACTTGCACTTAATCTCGCAAAACCATTTTACTTCAAAAAGAACTGACCAATTATATCATTTGTGGCCCTTTTGATATCATATATTGATGATATCATCCTTTTTATATCGCTAGTCATGATTAAACTATTGTAAGTGACCCATTTAGCCTTGAATCTTGATATTGTTTCATAATAACTTATTAGTAGAAACTGCTTAAAAGAGATGGGCTCTTCTTTTGCAAGTGTTTTATGCCCAAATTTAGAAAGCTTGGTAGTTACCAGTTGCCACTTCCACCTTTTATACATTCTGTCTCGATTAGCCTAGAAGCTACTAGACTGCATAAAATCATCTCTTTTGTTCTGGCAGGGAAATGATCCAGCATAGGCCCTACACACAAAAGGTCGATGTTTACAGCTTTGGGATAGTTCTTTGGGAACTAATAACGGGTATGCTCCCATTCCAGAACATGACAGCGGTCCAGGCAGCATTTGCCGTGGTGAACAAGGGTGTCCGGCCAATAATCCCGCCAGACTGCCTGCCTGTTCTAGGTGAGATCATGTCACGTTGTTGGGACCCTAATCCCGATGTTAGACCGCCTTTCTCCGATGTCGTTAAGATGCTTGAGTACGCCGAGACCGAGATCATGACCACTGTTCGGAAAGCACGTTTCAGGTGCTGTATTACACAACCTATGACCGCAGATTGATGGATGGATGGAGAATGATGTCAAGTTGAGACACGAGCAAACAACAGTGAGGCGGGTTGGTGGCAGGAATGGAGGATGGATCTGAGCATCAGTGGAAGTGGCTGAACCGTGTATCTATCAGCATATCATTTACATACATATAAGTTGGAGGAGAAAGGGGCAAAGTCATGATATGAAAGAACTGTTGTGGTTTCTTCATCTTTCTTTTTTTTTTCTTTTTTTTTTTGTATGTTATATTTTTCTTCTTTTGTTAGTGATATATATATATATATATATATATATATATATATATATATATATATATATATATTTAAATGGGTATCTAGGATTGAAGAAAAGATATAAATCGTTGTTAATACATGCACCTTCATTGTGCTATTGCTTAATCGTGGTACGTGCTATTTAGCTCGATTGTTTGTAGGGAAAGGAGCAAAATGCCTTAATTTTGTTTGTGGTACATAGCAACATATGAATTATCTATGCCTTAGGCCTTGTTCTTTTGGACTGAAACAAATCTGATCTGAACTGAAATGAATTTATAGGAGCTGAACTTTTCTGAACTTATAAGATCTGAACCGAAGTGAACTTATAGGATCTGAACTGAATTGAACTTATAGGAATTGAATTTAAATTAACTTAATTTAATTTAACTTAACTATTATTATTATTATTATTATTATTATTATTATTACTATTATTATTATTATTATTATTATTATTATTGTTATTATTATTATTATTATTATTATTATTATTATTGTTGTTGTTATTATTATAAAAAACGCAATTTTTTTATTGAGATCAAATAATTTTTTTACAAGAAATTAGTGAGCAGCCAAGAGAGAATATTAATAAGAAAATATAGTTTAAAGCACAAGATAAGATAATAACATTTTTCCGCTTTATATACATTGGTTTGTTTATACATTATACTTTTGACACTATTCATGGTCGTAGAGAATATTTGATATTATTCTTACTCTATAAGAGAAAATATAGTCATGGGAGATCTTGTTTGGTTTATCGTCATGAATGCTATAAAAATATCAAAATTTTATAATTTTTAATAATGTATAACTAAATATATTCACGTTGCAAAACACGTCTCGACAAATGTGATAAAGTCAATAATGAGAGGAGTACTACGGTTACATTACGATAAAAAATAATGAGAGGAGTGATAATTTTGTTTTAAAAATAATAATGTATATATGTATCGAATAATTAATGTCAAATATTTTTGCTTCGGTTTTTAAGAATAATACTCCGTATATAACATTTATGAACTGAATTTATAGGATCTGAACTTATATGATCTAAAATGAACTTATTGGATCTGAACTGAACTGAACTTATAGGATCTGAACTAAACTGAACTTAACTAATAGGATCTGAAGTGAACTTAAATTAAGTGACTTTTAAGTCCAAAAGAACAGGGTCTTACTGCTTTGCTAAGAGCTGCTGCTCTTCACTTGTAACAGCCATCTTTATTACTCTTTTAGTTTGAGAGAGCTTGATCTAATTTGTTAGAAATACTAACAGACTAGATTTGATGCCCGTGCGTTGCACGGGTACATTACGCCAAATCGGACCATCAATAAGGAGCGTATCACAACGGTTTAATGCATTTAATAACGACACTTAGATTACCGTTTTCAAAATATTGGCGGAAACCTAGACCGCGCTAATAAGAATAACGGTTTCCATTGAAAATCGTTCTTATTATAATGTGACAACGGTTGTTTAACAAACTGTTATAAAAAACGTTTAACGGTTTCCATAAACTCGTTATATAACCACCCTTATCAACGGT